>NC_066585.1:7648877-7651155 GCF_024323335.1 Lathyrus oleraceus
CATGACCACCTTCAGAGTATGGAATATTCCTAGAGTCTAGATCTCCACCAGATTCTGAATCACCATCAGAATTTGGATCAGAATCAGATTCACCTTCAGAGTCAGGCTTACCTTGAAATTTTTTATGATTCTCACTCATCTTCAGAACCTTCAGATTCTAAAGTATCTTCAGAGTTTACTTTACACTAGAGTTGGATATATATTTGATATACATTTAACCCCACAATTATGATTCCTTCACAATGACATCTCTATTGAATTCAACCTTGTTATTGACAAGAGAATAGAGCTTATAAGCAACTGTACTGTGGTACCCTACAAGCAACATAACTCGACTTTTGTCATCCAACTTCTTTCTCTTAGTATCTAACCATGTTTGTAACAAACAGAACCAAACACCTCCAAATATGCATAATCAGATTCAGAAGCCCATTAGCATAAAAAATCATCATCAGAATCTCCTTTGCCTACATTTGCTTCTTCTGACTTCCTTTCCTTGTTTGATCAATAATCGGCAACGAAGTGGCCAACTTCTTACCACAATAGCACTGACTTTCCTCTTGTCATACTTATCCTCCCCCTTTCTAAGCATTCTTCTGCCTTTCAGAAGTTGAGGTTTCTGACTTCTGAACACCATTAGATCTCTTCTCTTCTCACCAAGACTGCTTCTGATATTTCTTACCAGAAGCGGCTTTCAGAGCCTGTTGCTATACCTCTATTTCAGAGTTTCTCTCAGTCAGACGCAACTCTTGTGCCTTTAGACTGCTTTACAACTCTTCAATTCTCATGGTGCTAAGATCCTTAGAATGATCAGTTTCTATAACAATATAATCAGACTGAGGAGTAGAGATGTAAGTACCTTCTCAATTATACTTTTCTTCAGAGAGAGTTCTCTCACAAACTTCGTCTCATTTGTGATCAGAATCACTCTGGAGATACAGTAAGATACCTTCTCATTGTTCGTCATGCCGAGATTCTCATACTACTTACATAGAGACTGAAGCTTTACCTTCTTCACGATGCATCATCACCGTAGCACCGTACCAGTGTGTCCCATGCAGTCTTTTCCATCATCGAATAAGCGATTTTGTCAAACCGTTCACATCCACACACTGATGGATGTAGAACAACGCCTTCTGGTCCTTCTTCTCTCAGATCACGACGACATTCCTCTGTACATCCGTTTCATTTTCTGGAAGTGCAACCGGAATGTAATCATCATTGACGAGATCAAGAACATCTTGAGCGCCAAACAACATACACATCTTAATCATCCACCAATTCCAGTTTTTCCATCAAACACTAGAAGCTTAGTACTCAGATTACCATTTCCGTTCATCTTCAACCTTGTGCAAACCACTCAATCTCACGAAACATTAGTGTTTCCCAATCCCACAAAATCAAGACTGTGATTAGGTTACGATTCCGATCAAGAATTCACACGAATTCAAGAAACGAAATCAACCATAAAACACCTCATCGTTCACGAACATGTTCCTGTTTTCCTGTGGATATGAACTGAATCTCTAGTACCATTTTTGTGCACACATGAAGGAGGTGAAGATGGAAGAAGTGAGAGAAGTGAGAGAATAATAAAACTTCCACTACTATTACAAAACGATTACAAATAAATGGTGGCACATACACTGTGCATAATGCACACACTCAGTATTGCACTATCAACTATTTACAGCATATGTTTGATATACAACAATAATGTCACGTAGACAAAAGTTTTAACCTATATTAACTAGGTAAAGCTTAACAAAAACAATACTAAAATACTAAATTACCCTTCAAATTATATTGAAAAGTTCATCATCAGTTGTGAATACAAACAATGACATCAAAGCAGCATGTGAGCTTCGATGACTTATCAAGCGTATCATTGACTTTAAACTACTTATCACAAACAACAATGCTATATTATGATAAATAGTTCATAAAACAATTGATATCAATTTCCCCATCTATAAATACACAAAATATAGTGAACTCGATTGCCACTTCTTCATTTGAGAAACAACAACTTTTTCACTACTTTCTATCACACAATAATTTCTCAGCATTTTCACTAAACTATTACCAAATCTCATCTATTACTTATTATGACATACTTTCTATGCTCAAACTTAAGGAGAGATATTAAATATTAATATAGTTTTATCTAGTTAACTAATTGTTTTTAACAACTTATTAGTTTGTTAAAATTGTTTCTTTTTTTAAGAGTAATAACAAATGCCATCAACAAAACAATAAGATATATTTTCAATAATTA
>NC_066585.1:7963749-8065950 GCF_024323335.1 Lathyrus oleraceus
GAGGACAATCTTCTCTCAATGGTAGCTTGTGCACCACGATATCGGTACCCAACCCTGGCATATCCTGATACGACCAGACGAAGATATCAACATGCTCTTTCAACAGTGCTACCATTCTGCTCTCGACATTTACCTCCGGAGTGGCCCCAGATTTCATTTCCTTTTTGACCTCCTCGGTGCATGGCTTAACAATCTCAACTCGCTCCTCGTGTGGTTGAATCATCTTCTCCTCTTGTTTCAACAACCCGGCTAATCCTTACGGCAATTCACAATCTTCTTCGCCTTCTTCTTCGGCATGATAGATCGGATTATCGAAGTCATATTAGGGTGTAACAGAATTGTTATCAATGAGATCAGGAGAATGATCGCATCTGCATGAATAATGATTCATGCATTGCTTTTGAGGTCGGAACGAGCCAAATCCAAAGGAAGGAAAATGAAAATAAACATTGCCATTTTTATTTTTTAAACTGCAAAAATAAATGAAAAACAGGGAACACCGTTTTTTCTATAAAAAACATCCATTTATTAATGATGCAAAATGTTGCAAAATGAAACACATGAGGTGGCCCTTACAATGGACCATTACGTTTCGGGCAAACCGTATGGCTTTCATGCAAACAGAAATGAAAAACAGAAATATTACTCTTCATGATGAGTGACAGTGATGATCTTTGAGGCCTTCCAGTTCCCTGGTACGCACGATTTTATCCACGAGTCAAGCTCGCAGTCACTGTCAATCTCTTCACCCACCGCACAGGCGTGACCTGGATCTAGCATTCCAGCACTGATGAATGTGAACGGTTGACGACGTCCTCTGTTCTGCCCAGACGAGTCTTGGCCTTCCTGATAACCAACCCCGAACCTATCCGCTTTCACCGTAATGTCTACCATCCTTCCCCAGCCTTGGGCTTCTCCATTCTTCACCACTTCCATGGCCTGTTTGTAAGAGGAAATGGACGGCTTTTTCTCTTTATTAGCAAAAATGGCATTCTCCACCTTGACGGTTTCAAAAGCCTGACATGGTGTTTCAAATTTTTCACCATCCATTTCCCTATCCATCGTTCTCTGGATCGTTTCCCTCATCATCGAACACCCATTTGTAGCGACAGCCGCACAACAATTATCACAACCAGGGAAAACACCACTCTTCATCAGATGCCCCTGGACCACAAACATTGAAGTTCTTAACTGATCCACATCAGTCACCTCTATTCCTCTCTTGTCCTTTGACATCACGTTCATCCCACTAGGACCATGTATTGGCGCGGGGTCAGCATTATCATTCAGTGTCGGTGCAAAGTTGATGGCTTTAGAATCTACCAAATCTTGAACGACATGCTTAAAAGCTCTACAACCCTCAATGCTATGCCCTGGTGCCCCAGAATGGAACTCGCACCTGGCGTTCTCATCGTAATTTGCAGGCTTCTGACCTAGTCCTACCGGAGCCAACATCCTCGGCTGCACCAATCAAAGATCTTTCAACCTCTTAAACAGAGAGGTATAAGTCACTGGTGGCTTATCAAACTGACGATCTGTCTTCCCTTTTCTCACTTGGTGTTGCACCCCAAAATTTGCCCTCTACTTTTAACTCTAACCAATTTTTTGTTTCACATTCATTTGCATCATCTTCATAGCATAACATTTTTTTCTGTCTTAATATTAGCCGGAATAATTTCTCGGAATTTACAAACAGACTGGTCAAATTAACTTTTTAACTGTGCCTAAAATTAGTCAACGAAAAAATGTCAAGTTTAAGTTTGCAAAGGTAGGTAACATTAATCTGCGGTTCGCGTGGTTTAATTTGACATGCTAAAAATATTTTTACGACTATTTTTGGTCATATGTTGATCAGTCTGAGCGGTTTAAGCGGTCATAATTTTTATTTCAAAATCCGACCAAACACTGTATTTTTTCCGAGTCATTTATTTCACGTTGATTATTTTGACGTGTTCATTTTATTTTTTCGAGCATTTTTGTGCCCGATTTTTTTTTTTGAGTCTATTTATTTTTATATTGGGTCTAGAATAAATAAATAGGTTAATTAGTTTTTATTTTAATTTTAACTATTTTAATTATTTAACTTTATTCAGTTTTTAATTTAATATTGGGTTTCAAAATAAACTTAGGCCCATTATCATTAACCTAATTTGTTCCTATATATAGTTACTAGCATGACTGATAGAAGGAGGCAGAAAGACAGAACAAAAAAGAGAAACTAAGAGTGGTTGATCTATACTATCGTACACACAATTTGGTAATAGTTTATATATGATATATACTTTATCTATTTTGTTGATATATTTGTTACTGTGTTTCAAATACATGTTCATATATGTAACTAGTGTGTTAAATATATATATATTTCTATTTTATGTTATAATTTGATTATGTTTTCGGATCGGATCGTGTCAATACGCCGTTTTCACATATACGTGTATGAGGCGTGACATTTGTGTTATCCGATCCAGTTGCGATGATCGCAATTTTGCGCTAGCAACGCCGTTGTTTTTTCTAATTCATATTTTTTTTTATATACATATATTTAGATCTGCACATTTTTTTTATAACTAACTACCCTGATTTTTCCTAAACCCTGACAATTTCGCCACAAACTCTAAATTTCAAACCTAAAACTTTAACCGTGTTGTTTCCTCTAAACCATAAACCTTTTCTTAAACCTTAACAAACCTTATTATTATTTCCTATTTTCACTCATTTTTATGTTATTCATACACTGTAACTGCTTCGCCCTTGTAATATTTTAAGTTTTAACTTGTAATATTTTCAGTTTTACTTTTCGCCATCTTTATTATGTAACTGCACCAAAGCGTTGTAATAATTAGGATTTTATTTTCTGCCATTTATTTTCTGCCATTTCATTTTTCTGCCATTTATTTTCCTGCCATTTAAATTCCTGCCATTGATCCTATATTAACTGTGTGGTTTAGTAATGTAGGGCGTGAAAACCTACTAAATTAATTATTTAATATTTTTCTATAACCTTTATATTTTTTGTAAATAAATAATAAATACTAACTATTTTAATAACTTTTTTTTATTACTTACTTATAATAATAAATCCTTATATGTTTTGTAAATAAAATCTAATTGACCATTTTTCTAATTGAATAATAATAATAAATCTATTAATCTAATAATTTGATATTTTCTATAATATTTATTTATTTTGCAAATAACTAACTTAATATTTTTCATATAACTCTTTTATTTTATAATTTGTACATTAATGTATTTTAAATTCTTTTATTATTACTAATTTATTTTAAACTCATATTTTTCTAATAACTTCTAAAAAAAAATCTAACTTGTTTAACCTAAAATAATTTCTTTTAAAATTCTAACCTTTTTATTATCACTTTATTATTATTGCTTTATTACCATTGCTTATTTATTATTTTATTATTATTTGCTTTTATCTATTCTATTTTTGCTTCATTATTTTCCTTATTTTAATGTTGTTTTATTTATGATATTAGGAACAAATGTATAGGTTGTAAATTTATTCTTTCTCGCCTGATTATTATGTATATGTCCCATAGCCATGTAATAGTTTAGGAATTTATTTTTCTTGCTTTTATTTTTGTAAATATTTATTGCGTGGTTAGTAATTTAGGGAGTGCAAAAAACTAACTGTAAATAATTGAACTTAGAAAATTAAATTCAAGAAAAATATCTGAAAAATAACACTCACACACGTAAGTCGATCTTTGATCGCCATCTGTACTTCCTAGGGTATTCCTCTTGGTTGCCTTCTTTAAATGGTCAAGTCCCTCGAAAATAGGGGTGTCTTAAGCAAAGTCCCTTCAAACAGAAAAATCATCAAGTCCCTATAAACTTAAAAGATCAAGTCCCTACGACGTTGCCTACGATATAATGATCTTGTCCCTTCGGTAAATATGATGATAGTCCCTACGAGTTGCTAAAGACACCCCTATGTTGCCTTCATTGACCATACGATGACCCTACGCCCGTCCCTTAAACACATCCAAGGTAATGACTACCTATTCCTTAATAATAGGGACAGTCTTACCATTGAAAGAATATACGAGAACACGAAAGACTTAATCTAGGGTAGGTATCTCATAGTTACTTGCTCACACTTTTCAAAATTACTTTTACACCTCACAATTTCTAAACTAGGCTTTGTATACACCCATACGAGGGTCATTACAAAGTACTTAAAGAAATTTTTCTAATCACACACTACACTCTTGTAAACAAACAAAGTGAGCTAAGTAACTAAGAGCCCATGGATAACCATGGATATAAAGGGTGCTAATACCTTCCCTTTGTATAACCTACCCCCCGAACTCAAAATCTTTTTAAGGTCTTTCCTGTTTTTTTATGTCCTTTCCTTTTGGATAAAATAAAAGTCGGTGGCGACTCTTGCTATCCGCAACATTTAACTAAAGTCAGTTCTCCCACCGTGTTACAGAACTGACGACTCTGCTGGGGACTTAATAAAA
Source organism: Lathyrus oleraceus (assembly GCF_024323335.1). Classification (NCBI taxonomy): domain Eukaryota; kingdom Viridiplantae; phylum Streptophyta; class Magnoliopsida; order Fabales; family Fabaceae; genus Lathyrus; species Lathyrus oleraceus. The sequence goes on from NC_066585.1 coordinate 7,968,240, forward strand.
GAGGGGTACCCTTAGGAATTAGATCACTTTAAAATTGTTTGCCTTGTTTGCTTTATACTTATCTGTTGGGTGCTCTTATGTGTGAAAGACCCTAACCCGAATCTAGTGTACCTTAGGTAAATGGCAATAGACCAAGGAAATTGTACGGCGTATATCGATATGGTTGATCTGGTGGCCATAGTTAGTGTGACTTCTTGGTTGGTGCTTATGTTCCTTAAGCAAGTTAAGGATAATATGAGGCTGCCATATGTTGTCAATACACTAACTGACTTTTAGAACCCTAGTCATCCCATCTTGGCCTTTAGAAAGTAGTGAGATAACCAGCTTTGGTGAAGACTGAAGTTGGTTGATACTCGATACTACACTCATTGAGATCCTAAACTTGGAGGGTTTTGGTTGGCAAGTAAGTTGCCTACTGAACAACCACCCTTGTGAAGGATCAATGATTTTGAGATCCATTAGAACCTGGTTACTTTTGTAGGATAGGATGAATCAACTATACTGCAGGGGAGGGTACTTACCTTTAAACCTCATGCAAGCCTTCAAACCTAGGGCTATTGTGTGACTTGTTTGTGTGTGCCACATGTTTGTGATTGAGCATAACATCATAGCATCATCATGCATCATAAGCATAGCATTTTCACTAACCATTTCAAGGACCAAAGGATTTATCTTTGTTCTTTGTTGCAGGTCATGGCTTCTGCTCGTAGGAATACTATCCGGATCAACTTTGTAGGAATACCTCCTAAGCTTAAGGAATTGGTCTCTCAAGTTTCTGAAAACTCCCAGTTCATCAAGAGGCATGGTCACCTACTGGATCTAGTCACTTCAGGGTTCAATGAAGACATGATGAGTGTCCTGTTTCAGTTCTTTGACCCTAAACATCATTGCTTCACATTTCCCGACTATCAACTGGTTCCTACAATGGAAGAGTTCTCCAAGCTTCTGGGTATACCTATTCTTGATCAGAAACCCTTCACAGGCTTGGAAAAAGAGCCTAAACCTGAAGTCATTGCTGCAGCCTTACATTTAAAGAAATCAGACATTGTCCTAGAAACAAGGAGTGGAGTTAAGGGTATTCTTGCTAAGGTATTGATGGAGAAAGCTCAAGTATTCCTGAAGTCTATGAGTTATGATGCTTTTGAGGAGATCTTAGCCCTATCGATTTATGGCTTAATACTGTTCCCCAATCCAGACCAGTTCATAGACGTACACGCCATCAACATATTTCTGACTCGCAATCCAGTGCCTACATTACTTGGAGACATCTTACACTCTCTTCATACCCATACTACGAAGGCACGAGGAACTCTGATGTGTTGCATACCTCTATTATCTAGGTGGTTTATTTCTCACCTTTCTCGATCAGTGATGAAGAATGAACAAGGGTTCAAGTGGTCCAAGAGGATTATGTCACTTTCTCATTCAGATATTCGTTGGTGCTCTAGATCTATGGAGAATGTTACCATCATTGACTGTTGTGGGGAGTTCCCTAATGTGCCACTCCTTGGTATAAGAGGGGGCATTACCTACAACCCTTCTTTAGCTCTATGTCAGTTTGGTTACGCTCGGACTGATGGTCCTCATGACATGCTTATTCAGGGTATTGTGTTCGACTACGACAACGATCTTCAAGGTTACCGTCAAAGGTTCATACGAGCATGGGGTAAAGTGAACAAGGTTGACAGCAAGACTCTGGAACCCAAGTACACTATTCCTATGGAACCATATCTCAGATGGGTACGATCTCGTGCTCAGACTCTTATGATGCCATATCCTGCTATCCTGCCAATTACCATGGAGCCTGTTGCTGAAGGAGATACTTCTTACATCATTCTTCATCCAGACATGCCCACTGACATGGAAGAGTTACAGAGGTCCTGGATCCAGTTGAAGGAGCAAAGAGATACTTTTGAGACTCATTACAAGGCAAGTCAGGAAAGAATCCTGGAGCTAACAAAACAACTTCACGAGGAGCAGAATCTCAACTCATACCTCAACACAAAGAGGAAACGTCCATGGGAGACTTAAAACCCCATTTTTTGTATTCATTTCATTTTTATTGTAAGCCCAAGGGGCAAACAAGTTTATTACTAATAAAAGCTTACTTTTTGGTGGTTTACACAAATTTAAATCCTACGGTCCTTGAAAACATTGCATAAACATCTACATACCATATTATTGCATCACAGGTTTCTTATGAACAGGTATCTTATCTTCTCGCTGTTTATTTCAGCAGAAATGGCTCTTGAACAGACTGTCAAAGATCTCCAAGCTCATAATGCACAATTCCAAGAGTTGATTCTGAACTTGTCCAAGGGGCAAGATGAGTTGAAGACATTGCTGGCTAAGAAGAAGAATAAGACTAGAAGATCAGAAGGCCTTATCAATCTGGGAAGAAGATTCAGAGGCCCTATCAAGACAAAGGAACAGGTTGATGATTATGAGTCTGAAAATTCGGAGAAAGAGGGAGGTAGTCCCCATGATACTGTGGGAGATTCTGATTCTGAAGCAAATTATTATCATGATCCTAATGAAGATAAGTACAAGATGCTGGTGGATAGAATGAATGCTATGGAGTTACAAAAATCTTCTGGGCTGGATTTTGAAGATCTGAGTTTAATATCTGGAGTGGTTATACCTATTGGTTTCAAGGTTCCTGCTTTTGTGGTGTATGATGGTGTCTCATGTCCCAAGTTGCATTTAAGATCCTATGTCCGGAGGATGCAACCACATACTGCTGATAAGAAGTTATGGATTCATTTCTTCCAAGAGAGCTTGTCTGGAGCTCAATTGGAATGGTACTATCAATTGGAGAGTGTCAATATCCGTGATTGGAATGATCTTGCTGAGGCCTTCTACAGGCAATACCAATACAATGCTGATTTAGCACCTACTCGCATGCAGCTACAAAGCATGTCAATGGGTGCTAAGGAGAATTTCAAGGAGTATGCCCAGAAATGGAGAGACTTGGCTAGCAGAGTTCAACCTCCTCTGACTGACAGGGAGCTAGTGGATATGTTTATGAGTACGCTGAATAGTCCTTTCTATAGTCACCTCATTGGAAGCTCATCATCTGGTTTCACTGAGCTGATAATGACTGGAGAGCGTGTGGAAAGTGGTATAAGAAGTGGTAAGATACAGGTGGGTGCCTCTTCATCAAGCACTGCAAAGAAGCCCCTTAGTGGAAATAAGGAGTCTAATGTTGTGTATGGTCAACCTGGCCGTAACAGAAGTCACCAATTCGTAGGAGCAGTTCACATTTCTAATCCTACTCCTGCAACACCAGAGTTACCACAGAGTAATCAACAGAAGCCTAGAAGACAATTCACCAAGATCAACATGTCACTGGCCCAAGCCTTGCAACACATGTTGAAAGGGGAACTCATTACTTTGAAGGACCCTCCTCAGAATCCTAATACTTCCTCTCCTCGGTACAATCCTAATGCACGATGTGCCTATCATTCTAATTGTCCGGGACATGACACCAACAATTGCTGGGTGCTGAAAAATAAGATTCAAGACATGATTGAAGCTGGGGAGATTGAATTTGACCCTCCTGGGACTCCAAATGTGATTACTGCTCCCATGCCCAATCATGAGAAGACTGTTAATGTTGTTGATGAAGTTTCATATGTTTCCTCGGTAGCAGATGTGACTACTCCCTTATCTATTATCAAGAAGAAGCTGGTGATGGCTGGATTCTTTCCAGGTTGCAATGAAGACTGTTTTTATTGTGCCTACAAACCTGATAGCTGCTGGAAGTTGAAAGATGGTATTCAACGCCTCATGGACAATTACACTATATTGTTTGAGAGAACTCCTTCTGTGGAAAGTATGTGTGAACACATAACTCGAGGTAAGAAGTTTGAAGATGTGGATATGGTTGATAAAGTGCCAGTGAAGATTACCTCCAAAGGCCCTGTCAAGATCACTTCCAAGGGTCCTATCAAAATTACTGCTGAAGGCCTGGTGAAGACTGTTGCTGAAGTTAGAGTGCCTCCCATGATTATTACCACTCCTGGCCCTATTCCTTATACTTCTGATAAAGTTATACCCTGGAATTACGGTTCTGATGTTTATATCCATGGTGTTAAGCAGGAACCTTTGACTGATACACCTGTTACTGATGATAACCTTGATGTTGATAATATAGCTGGATCTAGTAAGATCACCAGAAGTGGAAGAATTTTCTCTCCTCCAGCTACCTCAAAAAATACAGTTCTTCCGACTACTACCTCCACTTCTGAGCCAAGTACTGATGCTCGAGGCAAAGGTCCTGTGGTTGAACCTGTGCAAGCTGAAGCGCCGACTGCTGAAAATCTCTCTAAACAGATGGAAGAAGTGCTGAAGATCATTCGTAAGAGTGATTATGATATTGTTGACCAGCTGGGGCATACTCCCTCCAAAATTTCCATGTTGTCTTTGTTGCTGTGTTCTGAGGCTCATGCTAAAGCCTTGATCAAATTCTTAAGGACTGCTCATGTACCAAATGAAATTTCTGTGGATCAATTTGAAAATTGTGTTGCACATCTGACTTATGATAATGGTTAGGTTTTTCTGATGCTGACTTGACTCCTACCAAAAGAAACCATAACAGAGCTTTACATATCTCCATTGAATGTAGGGGCACTACCTTGTCTCATGTGTTGATAGACAATGGATCTTCATTGAATGTACTTCCCAAAGAGGTTCTGAACAAGCTCAGTCCTGAAGATGTTGTGTTAAGATCAAGTAATATAGTGGTGAGAGCCTTTGATGGTTCAAGAAGAGTGGTGCATGGGGAAATAAATCTCCCGATCAAAGTAGGCTCTCAAGTCTTCGATTCTACCTTCTATGTAATGGATATTCGTCCTGCGTACTCTTGTTTGCTTGGGCGCCCCTGGATCCACGGGGCAGGTGCTGTGACCTCCACTCTACATCAGAAGTTGAGATATCCAGTGAAGGGAAAGATTGTAACTGTTTATGGAGAGGAAGAATATATGGTCAGTCATGTGAATACATTTAAGTATGTTGAAGTGGAAAGTGAATATGTTGAGACTCCTTGCCAGACATTTGAAGTAGTTCCTTGGGTCGTTCCCGCTACTGAAGCTCCTCCTGTGGTTAAAAAAGTTCCTGTGGTTACCAGAGTACCTCCTACAATGGCTTCCCTCAAAGATGCTAGAGCTGTGGTTGAAGAAGGTGGTTGTACTATTTGGGGTCGTTCCCGCTACTGAAGCTCCTCCTGTGGTTAAAAGAGTTCCTGTGGTTACCAGAGTACCTCCTACAATGGCTTCCCTCAAAGATGCTAGAGATGTGGTTGAAGAAGGTGGTTGTACTATTTGGGGTCAGCTTCCCGACATTCCTTACAAGTCTGACAAGTTTGGTTTGGGTTTCACTGTAGAGTCCCAGAAGGCTGTTCGTCGTGCTCATGCTGTTCGTTTTACCAATCAAGGGAACATGAAAGATCAAATCAATGTTGTGGGTAACTATAATGAAGACTACAATCTGGATAACTGGATTTTTCCTACTGTGGGTGATGGGCTCAACAATTGGAAGACTGAAGATGTTATTCCTATCTCCTTTAGTCAGGAGTAAATACTATTACTGCGTTGTTATTTTTAAGCCTTGTGCCTTACCCGGGGCACAATGGTATGCTTATTTCGGGATGTCATTTCATTTGCATACTTCATTCAATAAAAATCAATGGACGTTTCGTTTTCGTAAATATTGGGCTCTTTGTTTTTATTTTATTTTATTTTCATCAGCTATGTGTTCTTACACACACCCACATCACTAAAATGCAGATCCTCATCCACCCTGGATCCTGTTGATAACAGATCTACTATTGCCAATTATAATTTCGAGAATCCGATCTATCAAGCTGAAGATGGAAAGGATGAAGATTGTGAAGTACCTGTAGAGCTTGCTAGGTTATTACAACAAGAAGAGAAAGTTACACAGCCGCATGAGGAATCAATTGAGGTTGTAAATCTGGGTACTGAAGTAGACAAGAAAGAAGTCAAAATAGGAGCAGGCTTGGAAAACAGTGTCAAAGAAAGATTGAGTCGGATGTTACGTGACTATGTAGAGGTTTTCGCTGGAAAAATCAAGAGATGATATGGAATGATGAATGTCAAGAAGCTTTTGACAAAATCAAGAAGTATCTCCAAGAACCTATAAATCTGATGCCCCCAGTTGAAGGAAGACCTCAATCATGTATTTGACCGTGTTAGAAAATTCAATAGGGTGTGTGTTGGGGCAACATGACGAGTCTGGTCGAAAAGAGCATGCAATATACTACCTTAGCAAAAGGTACCGACTGTGAAACAAGATACTCCCAGCTCGAGAAAGCTTGCTATGCTTTGGCTTAGGCTGCTCGCCGACTAAGACAGTATATGTTGAATCATACCACTTTATTGATTTCTAAGATGGATCTTATCAAATATACATCTGAGAAACCTGCTCTCTCCGGAAGAACAACAAGATGATTGTTGAACTCTGCACGCAGTTCAAAATAAAACACCATAACTCTTCTCCGTACCGGCCAAAGATGAATGGCGCCGTGGAGGCTGCTAATAAGAATATTAAGAAGATCATACAAAAGATGACAGTAACATACAAAGACTGGCATGAGATGTTACCCTTTGCTCTTCATGGTTATCGCACTTCAGTGCGCACTTTGACAGGGGCAACTCCTTTCTCTGTGGTCTACGGAATGGAAGCCGTGTTACCAGTGGAAGTTCAGATTCCCTCTTTAAGAATCATGAAAGAGGCATGTTTAGACGAGGATGAATGGATTCAGACTCGACTCGACCAGATAAATTTGATTGATGAGAAGAGGTTGGCAGCTGTTTGTCATGGTCAGATGTACCAGAAACGGATGATCAAAGCTTTCAATAAGAAGGTTAAGCCAAAGGTATATCAGGCTGGTGACTTGGTAATCAAGCGTATCATACTACCACAGGGTGATCCTAGGGGCAAGTGGACTCCTACATATGAAGGACCATTTGTGGTCAAAAGAGTATTCTCAGGAGGTGCCATGATGCTTACTACTATGGATGGTGAAGACTTTCCACAGCCTGTAAACGCAGACATAGTTAAAAAATACTACGCATAAAAAGAGACCCGCTAGGTTGACTGGCCTAGGCAAAAATAAGGGCATCCCGGCAAACCAAAAGGGTTCGGGCAAAAATTAGGGATATATATAAAAAAAATGTACACCCGGCAAGTCGAAAACCTGAAAAGGCGGCTTGGGCAAAAAAGGGTATCCCGGTGGATTGAAAACCTGAAAGGGCAATCCAGGCAAAAGTTAGGGATTAAAGCGTATGACTATGTCTCGTTTGGATCACTCATGTAACTTCAACTGATGGTGCTACCTAAATCAAGTTCAAACAGATAAAGATCAATCCAATCGTTTCTGTCTTAACAGCAGAAGATGAGATATTTGAAGATAATGGCAATAGTAGAATTGAAACTCAATAGGATCATTTTTCACATAGTTGTTTTCTTTGTTTTATAAAAAATTTACGACGAATTCCTCTTACTAGGATTTCTGTCTCCTTGTACAAACTTGCCTATGTATAGGTCACTTTGTGATATAAATAGAATTTCATCTTTGAATCCAGATTTACTTTTACTCTATTTACATAAGCGAAAACGTCCATTGGTTGTGTTTGAATGTATGTATGCTTTTGAATACGATTGATGTCTATCGGAAATGCATAAAATGCAGTAATAGTATTTACTAAGGACGAACGAGGGTAGTAGTTCAACGAAGCTTCGCCGGTTCATCCCCACTACAAATCCCCAGTAGAGCAAATCTATCTTTATAGATACTTCGAATTACGTCTCCCCTTGAATTTATGTCCATCTCTTTTATCCTCAGTCGGGATACTCAGGAACTTATTCCTTCAATAGAAGTACGACGAACGAATACGGGAAGTGACAAATACTATACTATCAAACAAGACGGGAACGAGTTCCTCATATTCTTCAGCAACGAATCGGGATTTATTTTCCCTAGCCAGCAGTTGTTATACAAAGATATCCGGATGCTTCAGGCCGCATGATTCATACATACATCATTTACATCATACCATGGCATATCCATAAGTGCATAATACATTTACTTAGATGCGCCATGCCATGCATGCATACATATTGCATAAACTAACCTTTTCCTTGCAGGATGGTTATATACAGATAAAATACTATCAACAATTCACAACAGGTCAGAAACGATCTATACGAAGATCTAGTGCTGATACTTAATCATTACTCAAGGTGTTCTTGGATAGTAGGTAAACGGTCTATACGAAGATCTATTCCCTAGTCCAGGATATTTTCAGGAGATTTCATCCTGACACTCTTTTGTTCTTGGATATTAGGCAAACGGTCTATACGAAGATCTATTCCTTAGTCCAGGATATTTTCAGAAGATTTAATCCTGATATTCTTTTGTTCTTGGATAGTAGGCAAACGGTCTATACGAAGATCTATTCCCTAATCCAGGATATTTCCAGAAGAGATAATCATCACGAAGATTTATTTCTACTGGTCTATTCAACAATTTAAAACAGTTCAGAGACGATCTATACGAAGGTCTAGTGCTGATACTTAATTCAGAAAGAAATCGCCACGAAGATTTGGTTCTGACACTTAAATTAAAAGTATGTTCTTAGATACGATTCAGAGACGACCTATACGAAGACCTAGTACTGATATCCAGTATCAACATCAAGATATTATCACCTCCTGATATTATGGATGGCATCTATAAGCCCATCTCCAGTTCTTCCAAGTGGCATCTTCAAGCCCACTTAAGCATATACAACCAGTCATCAGTGTTACTTTACGCACCGGCGAGTGCAAATTTTTGGGCTTTTGTGTTCAATCCCCTTCAACCTTCCAAGTCACGAATGGCACACGGGCCAATCTAACTCCTCAGGTTTCAGAAAATTGAACAGGGGCAGCTGTTGCACCCCAAAATTTGCCCTCTACTTTTAACTCTAACCAATTTTTTGTTTCACATTCATTTGCATCATCTTCATAGCATAACATTTTTTTCTGTCTTAATATTAGCCGGAATAATTTCTCCGAATTTACAAATAGACTGGTCAAATTAACTTTTTAATTGTGCCTAAAATTAGTCAACGAAAAAATATCAAGTTTAAGTTTGCAAAGGTCGGTAACATTAATCTGCGGTTCACGTGGTTTAATTTGACATGCTAAAAATATTTTTACGACTATTTTTGGTCATATGTTGATCAGTCTGAGCGGTTTAAACGGTCATAATTTTCATTTCAAAATCCGACCAAACGCTGTATTTTTTCCAAGTCATTTATTTCGCGCTGATTATTTTGACGTGTTCATTTTATTTTTTCGAGCATTTTTGTGCCCGATTTTTTTTTTTGAGTCTATTTATTTTTATATTGGGTCTAGAATAAATAAATAGGTTAATTAGTTTTTATTTTAATTTTAACTATTTTAATTATTTAACTTTATTCAGTTTTTAATTTAATATTGGGTTTCAAAATAAACTTAGGTCCATTATCATTAACCTAATTTGTTCCTATATATAATTACTAGCATGACTGATAGAAGGAGGCAGAAAGACAGAACAAAAAAGAGAAACTAAGAGTGGTTGATCTATACTATCGTACACACAATTTGGTAATAGTTTATATATGATATATACTTTATCTATTTTGTTGATATATTTGTTACTGTGTTTCAAATACATGTTCATATATGTAACTAGTGTGTTAAATATATATATATATATATATATATATATATATATATATATATATATATATATATATATATATATATATATATATATATATATATATATATATATATATATATATATATATATATATATATTTCTATTTTATGTTATAATTTGATTATGTTTTCGGATCGGATCGTGTCAATACGCCGTTTTCACATATACGTGTATGAGGCGTGACATTTGTGTTATCCGATCCAGTTGCGATGATCGCAATTTTGCGCTAGCAACGCCGTTGTTTTTTCTAATTCATATTTTTTTTATATACATATATTTAGATCTGCACATTTTTTTTTATAACTAACTACCCTGATTTTTCCTAAACCCTGACAATTTCGCCACAAACTCTAAATTTCAAACCTAAAACTTTAACCGTGTTGTTTCCTCTAAACCATAAACCTTTTCTTAAACCTTAACAAACCTTATTATTATTTCCTATTTTCACTCATTTTTATGTTATTCATACACTGTAACTGCTTCGCCCTTGTAATATTTTAAGTTTTAACTTGTAATATTTTCAGTTTTACTTTTCGCCATCTTTATTATATAACTGCACCAAAGCGTTGTAATAATTAGGATTTTATTTTCTGCCATTTATTTTCTGCCATTTTATTTTTCTGCCATTTATTTTCCTACCATTTAAATTCCTGCCATTGATCCTATATTAACTGCGTGGTTTAGTAATGTAGGGCGTGAAAACCTACTAAATTAATTATTTAATATTTTTCTATAACCTTTATATTTTTTGTAAATAAATAATAAATACTAACTATTTTAATAACTTTTTTTTATTACTTACTTATAATAATAAATCCTTATATGTTTTGTAAATAAAATCTAATTGACCATTTTTCTAATTGAATAATAATAATAAACCTATTAATCTAATAATTTGATATTTTCTATAATCTTTATTTATTTTGTAAATAACTAACTTAATATTTTTCATATAACTCTTTTATTTTATAATTTGTACATTAATGTATTTTAAATTCTTTTATTATTACTAATTTATTTTAAACTCATATTTTTCTAATAACTTCTAAAAAAAAATCTAACTTGTTTAACCTAAAATAATTTCTTTTAAAATTCTAACCTTTTTATTATCACTTTATTATTATTGTTATTTTATTATTGCTTTATTACCATTGTTTATTTATTATTTTATTATTATTTGCTTTTATCTATTCTATTTTTGTTTCATTATTTTCCTTATTTTAATTTTGTTTTATTTATGATATTAGAAACAAATGTATAGGTTGTAAATTTATTCTTTCTCGACTGATTATTATGTATCTGTCCCATAGCCATGTAATAGTTTAGGAATTTATTTTTCTTGCTTTTATTTTTGTAAATATTTATTGCGTGGTTAGTAATTTAGGGAGTGCAAAAAAACTAACTGTAAATAATTGAACTTAGAAAATTAAATTCAAGACAAATATCTGAAAAATAACACTCACACACGTAAGTCGATCTTTGATCGCCATCTGTACTTCCTAGGGTATTCCTCTTGGTTGCCTTCTTTAAATGGTCAAGTCCCTCGAAAATAGGGGTGTCTTAAGCAAAGTCCCTTCAAACAGAAAAATCATCAAGTCCCTATAAACTTAAAAGATCAAGTCCCTACGACGTTGCCTACGATATAATGATCTTGTCCCTTCGGTAAATATGATGATAGTCCCTACGAGTTGCTAAAGACACCCCTTATGTTGCCTTCATTGACCATACGATGACCCTACGCCCGTCCCTTAAACACATCCAAGGTAATGACTACCTATTCCTTAATAATAGGGACAGTCTTACCATTGAAAGAATATACGAGAACACGAAAGACTTAATCTAGGGTAGGTATCTCATAGTTACTTGCTCACACTTTTCAAAATTACTTTTACACCTCACAATTTCTAAACTAGGCTTTGTATACACCCATACGAGGGTCATTACAAAGTACTTAAAGAAATTTTTCTAATCACACACTACACTCTTGCAAACAAACAAAGTGAGCTAAGTAACTAAGAGCCCATGGATAACCATGGATATAAAGGGTGCTAATACTTTCCCTTTGTATAACCTACCCCCCGAACTCAAAATCTTTTTAAGGTCTTTCCTGTTCTTTTATGTCCTTTCCTTTTGGATAAAATAAAAGTCGGTGGCGACTCTTGCTATCCGCAACATTTAACTAAAGTCAGTTCTCCCACCGTGTTACACTTGGCACCCAGGTTTCTGTGTTCTCTGTTGAGGCGGCTGCTATTGTTGTTGTACAGGTTGATTACCAGCAGGAATCGTTGTTGTAGCAGCATACGGGTGGTAACGATCCTTACCATGTTCCTTTCTGGCATGCACACAGCTTGATTCACCCTCCTTCTTGTGCTGACCATTGCCAGAGGGCTTCTTTACTCTAGACGACGGAGCATTTCCCTGCATTTTCTCCATTATCAGCCAGCTTTCAATCCTCTCCAACCTCTCGGCGATTGCTTTCTGCCCTACGGCGAGCCCTTGCATGATGTTGAACAACTCAACCATCTTCTCTTTCAATTCGAGAATATCGGAGTTGGGTGTATCTATCAGCTGAGATTTGTTGCGTATGGTAGGGTATCTGAGCGGACGAGCTATGTGCAGAGGAACGATTCGGCGTGCGCGAGCAGTGGTTCCCAAGTCAATCAAACAGGTTAGATACTGAAACCTACAAAACAGAAAACAGGTTAATATGACTCACACACGAATGCAATGTCTATTCGTATGAGGAACATTCTGTCCTTCGATTCTAGATTCATCGAGACGGATAATAATTTGACAATAACATTCTGACATCAGGATGTCTCTCAACTAGAATCTCAATCGAGAATGTACCCTGAGTATGGATAGACATGAGTTGGATGCAGATGAATGCAAAATGGGAATGATGCAGATGCATGTATGCAAGTCACCGTGCCATCCTCCAAGTCATATGAATATCAACTGTATTGGTCTCTTAACTGATTACAATCATCTGAGGGCCCGAGTAACCACAAATCCAACTTGGGGAGTTCCAAAATAAACGGAACAGAAGATACATCACCATCATCACAGGAGATCCACTGGACAGATAGCCACAAGATCCTCTAAACAAGTACCCTTGGATTCAACCTGGGGATCCGAAATAAACGGAACCCGCTGATAAACCACGGACAGAACTCCGGCATCCCAGAAATAAATGTCCATAAATCCGACTGAACCAAAGTCACCATCACAGAATTACTGACAGAACCTGTGCTGTAGGAATCAAGCCCTCCCCTCACAGGTGAATTCTAGTAAGGTCATCCTAAGGCGGATAATGGTCTCGACAATCGGGCAAGATACTCAACGGGTTTGCCCTTTCGGGTGTATCGTTGTAGCTCTCATAAGATCGTCTGAACCAAAGATCCGGGAAAGAACGGTCACCGAAGTCAATAGCTCAAATGAGATAACCCTACCAGAGTGGAATACTCCAAACGGAAGGACTCTCTCAAATGAACCTCGTCCGGCTGTGGTATGTCACGTCTCCCCATCATGTCATGACAACATGTGAAGAAGCATGAGACCACGCTAATCCTAGGTGTATACTCGGGCCTGGGTTTTAGCCCCACTCAGAAAACCCACCCCAAATCAGAGGAACCAACCTGTACAGGATCCAGCACAATGATAATATGATGCATGCAAACATCTATGCAAATATGTACAATCACAGCGTAATAATCATAAATGCAATAAATAAAGCAGTTGTAGCACCTCAAATTTGCACCTATCATTGTACATACATTTTCATATTAGGTCATAGCATATCATGGTCCATTGCATAGCATTGCATTGTCCCAGTTGCCTCAAGTGCAAGCCAATCAAGAAATTAGGTCAAACTGATCAGGAGATCAGTCAATCAAGCAAGCAAGGTTGTTTCTCAAGGAGCCAAGGCCCTAGGGTTTGTCCAACAAGTTCACGTGACTTGTAGGCCCATTTGAAGTGTTTAAGTCAAGGGCTGGATGTTCAGAAGTCATCAGTTCATGCACAGTCAGTCAGAAACCCTAGAAAGTCAAAGTCAGTCATTTGCAGTGGATGGTGGCCATTCTTGCAGAATTTGGGCATCATGATCAATCATCAAAGGTTCATATATCTTGAGACATCATTTGGAATCAAGATATCAAGGAATTAGGGTTTGGAATTCATCAGAAGGTGTTTCAGTCAAGCAAAACCCTAGAAAAGTCAAACTTGGTCAACTGTGGATTTAATCAGTGATTTGATGGATGGAATTGATTTGAAGGAGTTCATTCATGCTCACACAAGCCTCATATATCATGCCAAACCTCATCATGGAAGAATTTGAAGCAAAATCAGAAATTTCCCAAAAATAGAAACTGGACCTGTAATTTTAACTGCCAAAAATGGAAACTTCTTGATCTTAAACCTACATCATGATACAGGCTTCAAATGAATTTTTGCCCAACATGAAAGTTGAAGATCTTGTTCTCCCATTTCCAAAAAGTCCAAGAACTCTCAATTCCTATGTATGGATGTCAAGATATGATCATTTCATTTTCACAAAATCTTGAACTTCAAAAGGCCATATCTCTCAAACCATTTGGCCAAATTTGGTGAGGTTTTTCCCAACAAACCACATTTAACCTCCTCTTTCCAAAAATGTAAATTTCATGTGCCAAAACATTGCCAATCAAAATGGCCCTTTTTGATCTATCATGTTTATTTTCAAGAGTGGTGCAAAAATGGACTTTTGAAATAACCACTTCTAATCATTTTTGCCAATTGGAAACACTCAGAAAATGCATTTTGGACATGTTGGAAGGCCCATTTTCGCAGCCAGCTCATGCACATGTACCACTTGAGTGGAATTGCACCATTAACCAAAACACACTTCAATTAACAAATTTCTGTTTTACCTCTCACTAATCCAAACTTAGCAAGCATTAATCAGCATATATATTGCTTCTTTTTCTGCTCAAAAGAACCCTAGAAGCAGCTGCCTAAACACTCAGAAATCTCACTTTCTCTCAAATTCATTTTTCATCACTTTTCAAAATTCTTCCAAAACCTCAAAAGAACTGGACCTGGAGATTGTTGCTACATCATCTCTCATCATATTTGAGCTGCTTCCAAGCACCAAACAACAACTGTAACAACCATTCTGGGCTCTGTTTTTCCAAGCATTCATCAATGGCAGCCATGAGTAGAAGCAATTCCAAGCACTTTGAAGCCAAGAATCTTCAACCATGCATCATGTGGGAGGCTGAAGCGCATCTGTTTTGATTTACAACTGCCAAACAACCACTGTTCACTCATTTCTTCAAAATCAAGTAAGAAATCAAACCTCTCCGTTTTTAAATCATGAACTACATCCTGTAGATCTTTTTGCCATGAGTTTACTGAGCTTTGAATCGAAGGAAACGGTTAGGAATTGAGAGAGAAATTCGAAATTCAAATTTGATGTTCATTTATATTTTTGCATGATTTGTCCATTCTAGTTTGATTTAGGATTAATAGAGGTTGATTTATGTTTAAGCATGTTTAAATGAGCATTTTGGTATTTTGGATTTTTTGTTTTGTTAAGAAATTGTGTTACTGGAATTTGCTATGATGAGCATATGCTACTGAAGTTTTTTGCTGTATGTGAATACTGGGTCTTTTATTCCAAGCGAATCTGGATTGTTCCTGTAGCCTTACCGCGTTACTGTAGGTTTTCTTTAGGAAAGTTGTTGTTGTTGCATGCTGTGAGTTGGAAACGGCATCATGGATTGGTGGACGCATGGTGGGCCATGCAAAATTCCAAGTGGCCGTGGGCCCACCGGCTGGGATCCCAAAAATCCCATCAGATTTGAATGACAGGCGCAGGCACTGTTATTGCTGCTTTTGGCTTTAATTACCTGTTTTCTTTTTTTTTCTTGTGCCCTGCATGTGTTTCCAAAAGAAACAACATAGTACGACGTGACAGTGGGCCAGGCGTTGATACAAGTGGTCGTGGGCTCACCGGCTGGGATACTGAAATCCCATGTAATTTGATTGATAACAATCCACTGCGCGGCAGGTGTAGTCTTTTCCTTAAAGTTTTTTAAATAATTAGTCAAATAGCATTTCCTGTGCATGCTGGCTTTTAAAGAAACTTTTTAATTGGTTCATCAAATTACCGTGCCGGCCTGCCGTTGGTCCAAAGGTGCATTGACCAGAGCGCTGACCCCACCCCCTTTAAATGAAACGCTGAGTTTCATACTCAGCGAAGGGCACAGTGGTCTTTTGCTCTTTCTTTTTTAATTTCCAATAATCATTATTTAATTCATTTTATTAATTCAATGTTTATTTCATTTTGGTTACTCATTCATTGTTAATCCAAAATTCATGAAAATTTCAGCATTGTGTTCATCTTGATGTCTAGTATTTTATCATGATTTTTGCCGAATTTTTGGTTGGTCGAATTTTTAATGGCTTTAGGATTCTTAACATGCATGCACATTTGATACCTTTTGCCAAAACCATTGTGAAATAATCATGTTGCATCCATTTGATCTGAAAACTTTTGTGGTTATTCTACACTCATCCCTGTTTATTTTGGTGTAAATATCATGATTTTATCATATGTGGATTGAGAGCTTTGAATTTTTGAAGTAGGGTGTGACAACTTGTGTCACACCATGAATGTGTCATTTGCTGATTTTTGTTTACATGCTTCATGACCTCCAAATGATCCAATTTTTTTACATGAACCATCTCCCATATGTCTAGTTGACTTGTGAATTTTCTTGGATTTATTTGAGCCATTTCCTTTTTGTTTGAGATTTTCCTTCCTGCCTAGTCAATTGTTGACTTTGTGTGACACATCTGGCCATTTCATTTGGGAAACTCTCATGCCTTATTGTATGATCATGAAATTTTACATGTGCATACTAGACATCTTGAGCTTTGCATCGGTGTTAATCTCATTCATTTCTCATCTGTTTTCATTTAGTTATGACTTTTTGAAGTTGACCCATGATTGTTTGACTTCTTTGTGCATGCTTGAATTTGCTTTGACTTTATGATTTTCATTGACTGCCTTCCACTTGTCCAAATGCAATGAAATTTGACATGCTTACCCTTCTAGATGTTAGGATTGAGTATGAATTATTTTATGATTTTTGAAAATGTTTGGGTTGACTTTTGATGCAAGTCATTCTGTTGACTTCTTTGTGCTTTCATTTGCTATGCCTTGCCTTCTTTGGTTTGTGAAATGATGATGATGCATGATATGAACATGAATCCAATTGTGTTTGCTTCCTAAATGTTTGAACTTGACTTTGTTTGACTTTCATTTGCTGTTTTGACTTTCTCATTTGTTTTTGACCCTAGGCTTGTCCTAGTGGTCTTTTGGACTTATGATTGAGTTTATGTTTCAGGTTAAGCAACAATGCCTCAAAGATCATACAAATTTGATTGAGTTTGATTACATATCATGTGCTAACCCTTGTTTTGTAGGTGGCTTGACTCATTTGACTTGAGTTTGTGCTTTGCACATTGGTTCCTCTGTGTTGACTTTTGTTTACCAATTCCTTTTGCTTTAAACTGTTGAGCTGTATACTGATTAGTTTGATTATTTCAGGTACCCTTAGTTGCTTAAGTTCTTTGAACTCGCTTTGCTTTGCTATTTAGCAATTTGCTTGAGGTATAATTCCTTTTTCTTCATGTAGTCTGGAAGACCTGGCCTGTTACTTGGCCAGGCAACTGTCTGAAGTCCTCCTTAAGAGGCAATGTTTGTGTATGTTTAATTTGTCCTTGTACAGAGTCAAAGACCTCCTAAGTGAAGAGGCAATTGGCAGAACCAAGGGATAAGCAACCTATCCCCTGCTATTCAGTGTGTCTTCTGTTTTGCTCACACTACTGTGTTGATGCATTACAGATAAAAACCCAAGATCTTGTGCAATTGCACAGTTGAGTCAGTATCTAATGTGTAGAAGGGTTCCCACTTTCTGAACCCACGCATTCTTGTCAAATGCTCTCCCAGGCCAGGGATAGAAGCAATGAGGCACACCCCTCATCTCCTTTCATCTGCTCCACCTTGGCTCTCAATGTCAAGGTTAAGAGCACACTTACCCAGTTCCAGAGGTTTGTTTGTTGAGGTTGATATGACCCCTTGACTAAAACCTAACCCTTGTGTGAGCCTTTTGTGTGTATATAGTGTGTGCTACCTGTGCTTGTATATTTGTTTGACTTGCTTCCTGTGCAAGTTAGGTTTAGTTTAGAGTAACCCTTGCTTGCTTTCGCCCTCGTTGCGATCCTTTCTCTCGCCCTCGTTGCGATCGAGACTTTTCCTTTCTCTCGCCCTCGTTGCGATCGAGACTTTCCCTTTCTCTTGCCCTAGTTGCAATCGAGACCTTTGTCCCTCCGTAGCCGAACTACGGCAACTCTGATTCTCATGTCCAGATGAGATACGTAGGCACGAGATGCGATGTCTTGTCGAGTTTGACTAACCACTAACACTAACTCTTTTCTCTCGCCCTCGTTGCGATTGAGACCTCCCCTTTCTCTTGCCCTAGTTGCAATCGAGACCCTTGCTTCCTGTGCAAGCCTTGTCTAGGATAGGTTGGCCCTTGTGCCATTTAGCTAGAAACCTTAACTTAGGGTTGACTTTGCATGACAACATCTAGGCTCGAGTCGTAGTCTCCCTAGAGTTGTGTCTCCCTCTGTTATCTGGTTAGGCTAGATCCTTGTCCCTGCGTAGGGGAACTACATCGCCCTGATCTTCATACCAGATGAAGTATGTAGGCAGGAGATTGAGCTGATCTCTCCGGGCGCCTTTTCTTTTCTTTTGTGTGTGTTGTTTGACAGTTATAGGCTCGAGTCCCCGACTCCCTATTAACTCGTTGTGTTGTTGTGTGCTTGGAAGCCGATGTAAGTCCATCGAGTGGCATTTGGGTTCCAGTGTGGGTGTGTTTAGGTTCGGATGCTGACATAAGTCCAGTGATTGACAGTCGGGCTCCACGTTTGCCTGTGTCTTGTTTGTTTGTGTGCGTGTCAGCCGAGCTACGAATGCTCTGATTCTTCTCTCGTCCGAGAAGATACGTATGCATAGGATGCGACATCCTAGCGAGCATGTGTCGTTTCCCCAGTCCGAACTACTTCGACTCTGATGTCTATGCCTGATAGACTAAGTAGGCCCAGGATACGATGTCCTGCCGAGTCAGTTTCAGTCTGTTTTCTTGTGTCTCTTTCAGCCAGTGTGTGTGAGTTTGAGCAGTGTTTAGCAACCATTTTTCCTACCTATTGTGCGTGGATCCCGTAGAGTACTACGGATGCGTAGGGGTGCTAATACCTTCCCTTCGCATAACCGACTCCCGAACCCATTCTCTTTGGTCGCGAGACCATGTTCTTTCCAGGTTTACTCTGAGCGTTTCCTTTCCCTCTTTTGGGATAAATAACGCACGGTGGCGGCTCTGTTGTTCTTCTTTCCCGCCGGTTTTTCGCGTGATGCGACAGCAGTAAAAGCAACCAAAACTATCCTAAAGAGCGCTAGGATTGACTCGCTTAGGGAAGATGGACCAGCAAGAGGTCAACTTCTATAATCCCCAGCAGAGTCGCCAACTGTCGCATACACGAAAAACAACCGGCGGGAAAAAGACACAGAGCCGCCACCGTGCGTTATTTATCCCAAAGGAGGGAAAGGAAACACTCGAAGTAAACCTAAGAAAGGGAAAGGAATGGTCTTACGACCAGAGATTGCTAGGTACGGGAGTCGGTAACGCAAGGGGAAGGTATTAGCATCCCCTCACGTCCATCGTACTCGACGGGATCCACGCTCAAAAGAATAGAAGAAAGGTTGCTAAATAATTGCTCAAAGAATGCACGCATGCTGGAATAAAACACATATGAAAGAAGACAGAGAAAGGTGACTCGGCAGGATGTCGTATCCTGGGCCTACGTAGCTTGTCAGAAACAAACATCAGAGTCGACGTAGTTCGGGGAAATGGGAAATGTGCTCGCTAGGATATCGCATCCTATGCATACGTATCTTCTCTAACCAGAGTAAGAATCAGAGCACTCGTAGCTCGGCTAACGCACGCCAAAACCAAACACTGAAAAGAGACGCTGAGACGTCAAAGCAAACACACAATTGGAAACGGAATGCCAATCAATGGTCTTACATCCAACTCCAAACAAAAAAACGCCAAACAGGAAACGAAATGCCAATCGCTGGGCTTACATCTAACTCCAAACAATAAAAAACAAACAGGAAACGGAATGCCAATCGCTGGGCTTACATTCGACTCAAAACAAACAGCGCACAAACGGGAAACCGAATGCCAATAGATGGACTTACATCAGACTCCGAACAATGAAAGGGTTAAAAAGAAAAAGGGCGCCCGGAGAGATCAGCTCAATCTCCTGCCTACGTACCTCATCTGGTATGAGGATCAGGGCGACGTAGTTCCCCTTAACAGGGAAGAACTTCTCCTAACCAGAGACTAGGGAGATAACAACTAATAGGGAGACTACGACTCTAGCCTAGAAGTTGTCATGCAAACGATCCCTAAGTTGAGGTCTCTAATCAGAACCTAACTCGCACAGGAAGCAAGCTAGCCTAAACAGCAAGTAAACAAGCACAGGTGAACAGGTATCACCCAATAGATGCAAACAAGCGACTCATACAAGGTTGGGCTTTAGTCGAGGGGTCATATCAACCTCGACAAACAAGCCAACACTGGAAGGGTATCTGAGGGCTTTTAACCACTGACATTGACCGTCAGGGTGAGCAGATGAAAGGGTAATGAGGATTGGACCTCATAGCTCTTAACCCGGGCCTGGATGAGCTTGAATCAATGAAAACGTGGGGATCCAGAATGAGGGACCCTACTCCACTTGACTGACTCTATATACAAGATCTTGGGTTAGGTTCAAGAGCGTCAGCACGTAGTGCAAGCATAATGAATGACTCAAACGATTAGCAGGGGATTGATTACTAATCCCTTCTATATGCCAATTGCCTCTTCAATTAGGAGGACTTGAAGTACATGGCACAAAAGTAAACAGACACAGTCATTGCCTCTTAAGGAGGACTTCAGCCAAATGCCTGCCAAAAGAAACGACAGGGCTTCCAGACTACATGGAGTTAGAGGATGATTACCTAGGTGGTATGCCAACCACAAGCAAAGCAAAGCTCAAGCAATGAGCTAAAAGCGACTAAAGTACTTGTAAGAAAGTCAAATAGGTCAATGTGGTATTCAGACAAACCAAACAACAGTGGAACAGTGGTTCTATATGTTCACAATGCAAGTCAACAACTCAAGTGAGTTCAACACCAATGAACCTACAACACAACGAGGATTAGTGTACAATGTAATTGGCATCTCAAGTCATGAGATTACATCAACCATTAGTATTGGATGCTTGAACCTGAAATACAAAGCTCAAATGGTGAGTACAAATCACTAGTGCAAAGACTAGGGTCAAAGGCAAAGCAAAAAGTCATAACAGAAGTTGATATTCAACATGAAGCACATTTAAACAAATAAGAACATGTCCTAAAAAGGACCAAACCCAAATCCTAAGGCAAATCCATCTAATGATCATGATAAGGCAAAGGCATACAATGGTGATCATAATTGGGCATACAAATGAAAAAATGCACATTAAAACAGAAATGAATCCAATGATCATGAAATTTTTTATGTAATATCAACATGTTAAACACAATCATCTTGCAAATATTTAGAATCAGAAGAGCTCAATTGACATGTGTATGTAAATGAACAAGATCAACATCAAAATGTGTGACACACATTGTCACACCATACATTCATATGTCCAAAACAAAAATGAAAAATGCTAAAAATGCCAAACCAATTCTCAAAAATCAGGCAACATGTTAGGATCAAGCATGTTAAATTTCAAGGAAATTGGAGAAAGTATGAGCATTTCACAAGCAATTGATCACAACATATCATTTTTGTATCATGTTCAATCAAGCAAGCATATTCAAAATTCCAACAGGGCACAAATCCAGAAATTCACATCACAAAATAAAAGACATTACAATAACATGTGATAAAAAATTTGGATTAAATTGGACTTGTTTCCTATTTTTTATGATTTTTTGAATTAACATGAAAATAAATGGAAATAAGAAAAAAACATGTGAAGCAATGTTAATGTGAATAGAAATTGGAAATAGCATCATGAAGTATCGAACCAATGCCATGTGTGTCAACAGAAGCGCTACAGTATAAAATTCAGTGGGAAAATTAAAATATTGCTCGGTAGGAATCGAACTGCAGCCAAGAAGGTCCAAGATGCGCTACAAGCTAAACGCAACGTTTAGCATCAATTGGTGAATTAAATGAAAAAATACATATGCACGCGTGGGAATCGAACACGGTACAGTGAGGTTAACAGCGTCCAAATAGGAGAACCCTAGGACTGAACCAGATGACAGCAACAGTGTTTCCGGTCATCTTCTCCGATCAAACGCCAGCGAGCACATCAAATTTTTTTCCAAATTTTGGCATAGCATATATGGTTCGACTCGTCTCAATGCCAGGAACACGGATCTATGATTTGTTCAAGCTAAATCTCCATGGATAATGAAAATCGATTGAAAACATTTTTAACATTCAAACTTCAAATCAACATAACTCAATCAATTCTCATCCATTTTCAAAAGTGTTCATATCAGCGTAATCAGTGAGTCAAGGCCTATCTAAACATGGCAATAAAATGAAGAATCATGATGATCGAAATCTAACCTTCTTGGAGAGCAGTGAACTGAAACAGCGTGTTCAAGGCCTAGCAATGTCCAGATATTCTCCTGTGTCGATGACTTGAAGCCTTATGCACGAATTGATGCTTGTAAAGGCTTGGATCTAGCTCAAATTGCAACTTCCATCTTCATGTTCAAGCTTTGATTATGCATAATTCTGCACCAAATTGACCATTCCAATGCTTGATTCCTACTCCATGAGGCTCAATGAACACAATTATGCAGTAAAATCAATGGATTAGGTGAAGAAATTTGAAGTTTCAATTGAGAGCAAAAATGGAGGGAAAGAAAAATCTAGATCTAGAATGTGTAAGAATGAACAATTCTGTTACAATTAGGCTTTTATATGACAGGTTAATTACTTTGCTAATGATACTTAGGCTTGGCTAATGAAAATTAAGAAGATATGAGGTGTTATGCACAATTGGTAAATTCACCTTATGCATGGCAAAATGGACGTGAACAGTGCACATGCATGGTTCAATTACACTTAAAATCAACTTATGAACATGATGGAATGATCAAAAAGCTTGTAGCATCAACCAATTTCAAATTCTTCATTTTCCCTCCAAAAATCCCATGCATGGCCAAATGATCATGTGATATTATTTCATGCAATGCAATGATGGATTTGGAAAATATTGGTCATGAGAAGCAATATGCAAAAAGAGTGGTTCAAATTGGAGTTTTGGATCAAAAGTTATGGCACTTTGAAGTTTCATGCACACTTGGTGATCATTTGCTCATAACTTCTCAACCATTCATCAGATGCTCATGATCTTGGACTTTTTGGAAATGGGAGAGAAAGATCTTAAACTTTCATGTTGACCAAAATTTCATTTGAAGCTTCTTTGATGTTGGAAATTCAAGTTGAATGTGATCCAAAAACCTTCCATTTTTGGAAACTTGAAATTACAGGTCACATTCCATTTTTGGAAACTTTTGATCTGACTTCAAATTCTTCAAGGTATGTGTTTGACATGATGAATAGACCTCTCTTGGGCATGAATGAAGTGTCTCAAACCGTTTCTCCACCTCCTAGCCCTCAGTTGACTTTCAGTTGACTTTTATGGGCCTCAGATGACCTGGACATGCACTGATGACTTTGAGCCTCTAACACTGGGTCAAGTTGCTTCAAAATGAACCCTGGCTCATATAAGCTCTTCAACATAATCATGTGTCCTTCATCTCAAGGAAATACTTGCCTTTTTGCACTGATGAATTCTCTGGATGCCAGTTCTAGTTGATATGATGCAATGTAATATGTAATGATATATGACCTAAAAAATGAAATGAATGCATGAATGGGGGAGGTGCAAATTTGAGGTGCTACAGCTGTCCCTATTCAATCAACTGAGAACCTGAATGGATGAGAGCCACGACTGTCAGACCTTCAAGGTAAACAGGGATTGAATACCAAAAGAACCTGGAATTTGCACTCTGCAGGGGATAACCAAAGAAACCACGACTTGATATACACTGATATCAAGGAAAGCGGGTCCATTTACCGATGGCGGCTTCAAAACAGTCGACTTGATATACACTGATATCAAGGAAAGCGGGGCCATTTACTGATGGAGGCTTCGACTGGGGGAGGAAAAGATGTTTTCGACTGGATCAAGACCAGACGTTTACTGATGACTCTACTGAGGAGTTGATATATATCACAGAAAGGATACATGACCAGACATTTACCGATGACTGGGAAGAAACTCGACGTTTACCGACACCAAAAAAAAAGAACGACCAGACATTTACCAACGAATGGGAAGAGAGAAACCACGACCAGACGTCAACGGACGAATGGGAAAGAGAAACCACGACCAGACGTCAACGGACGAATGGGAAAGAGAAACCACGACCAGACGTCAACCGACGAATGGGAAAGAGAAACCACGACCAATCATCAATGGATGAATGGGAAAGAGAAGCCACGACCAGACGTCAACGAACGAATGGGAAGAGAGAAACCACGACCAGACGTCAACGGACGAATGAGAAGAGAGAAACCACGACCAGACGTCAACGGACGAATGGGAAGAGAGAAACCACGACCAGACGTCAACGGACGAATGGGAAGAGAGAAACCACGACCAGACGTCAACGGACGAATGGGAAGAGAGAAACCACGACCAGACGTCAACGGATGAATGGGTAGAGAGAAACCACGACCAGACGTCAACGGACGAATGGGAAGAGAGAAACCACGACCAGACATCAACGGATGAATGGGAAGAGAGAAACCACGACCAGATGTCAACGGACGAATGGGAAGAGAAACCACGACCAAACATCAACGGATGAATGGGAATAAAGAAGCCACGACCAGACGTCAACGGACGAATGGGAAAGAGAAACCACGACCATACGTCAACCGACGAATGGGAAGAGAAACCACGACCAGACGTCAACCGACGAATGGGAATAAAGACTCGATGTTACGGACATCGAAAGATGATGTCTACCGACACCAAAGAAAGGACCCACACGGGGATCATCACGACACCAACTGGTATCGCGAGGATGACATCTACATATGTCAAAACTGGGAAGACGCTTGTCGGGGACTAAATTGGGGAGTCAAGCTTTCCTCTTTGGGGATTATCGGTTCTGAATGCTGCCAGGAGAAACCGTTGTGAATGTGCCATACAGATGTCGAAAAATGACCTGCCTCTACTGGGGAAATGGTCCAAGCCTGCAAGATGCAAGGGGAGGAAAACTCATGCTGGGAAAGCTAACGATCACCTTGCTGAGCACACCATTCCTGATTCGATCTCCCAACTCTGTGGGGATTAGCACTGTTGGGGATGCTTGCTGATCTGTCATTCTCGAAACGGCAGAGAAACCAACTCAACTAGGGAGTCACTTGTTGGGAAAACACCAACCTCTCAACCATATTGGGGAAACAAATCCTGAAATCGACCCAGATGACCCAACGTCGCGATGCAAAACTCCTCAGAGTAACATCTTTACCAACCGGCTAAACCAATTCTTGAACGGTAACCACGGCTTTTGCAATGCTGATGCATGAGTTTTTTTTAGCGTAATGCTCCATGACCATGGAAATGCTACGCGATTAATGATGCAATATGCTATGCTTTTCTAAATGATGAATGCATAAAAATATCCCCCTCCGGGGACTCTAGTGGGGAGCTCGAGGAACTCTGCTGAGGAACTCAATATCACTCCAATTTCCACCCTGCTGGGGAATAACACCGCTGCTGGGGAATGGATAATCCTTACTAGGGACGACCTCCACTGAACCCGATCCGCTTGGGGACTTCGCTGGGGAAAATAACCAACGCGCACCTCCTTTGGGGAAACAGCAACCTTCAGACTTGCTGGGGAATTAACACTCTCAACCCTGCTGGGGAGGACAGCAAACTTTCAGACTTGCTGGGGAAACAACCCTCTCAACCCTGCTAGGGAGGCAACAACCTCCAGACTTGGTGGGGAAAAGACAAACTTCAGACTTGGCTGGGGATTACAGCAAACTTCAGACTCGGCTGAGGAACAAACTACCCATAGCCACCTCCGCCGGGGAAATAGCAACATTCAGGCTCGCTGGGGAACTAACAGTCCTCAGACTGGCTGCTGAGGAAACACCGATCTCGAACCGCTGGGGAGATAACACTCTCAAACCGTTGGGGAGGTACCAAACTCCACCCTGCTGGGGGATATAACCAATCTCAGGCTTAGCTGCCGGGGAAACATCGATCTCGAATCCATTGGGGAGATAACACCCTCAAACCACTGGGGAGATACGACCTATTTGACACGGAACGCCCGTCGACTCGTCGAACACTGGGGATCACCATCCAACCACAGGCTTTTCACTTTTGATAACTCCCAGACTCATCTGGTCTCTTCTGATTCATCATCTTGTGTTCTCGGCTTTTCTCTTCTTCGAGACAATCGATCTCCTCAGATTCAGGCCAACTCCCTAATCCTCAGACTTTGAAGAGTCTTCTTGATTACCCTCTAGGATCGTCGCCATCCTATCGCCGTCTTTTCACCGTTCTTCTATCCTTCGTTCTTGATTGGACTCTACGGGGATCTCTCGTCAAAACGCTTCACATCACAACCTGCAAGTGAGTGAAGATATCTAACATCACCTGCAAAAGAGATCGTTAGATAAAAACGTGCCCCAGGCGTGCCAAAATTTCAACACCTAGGTCACTCAACCTTCCGAATAAGATTTCACGTTTTCAATCTTATGAACATGCATTGGAAGGGACCCCCATGTCCCAAAATGCAAAGATTCTTTATCAAAATAAACGGATGTTTTTGCAATCAACGCGGTAATGAAAACAAAAACAAAATTATTTGACTGAACATGCATTTATTGATTGAAAAAAGGTGAGGGCTCATAACTGAGCAATTCATAGGAAGCAATCCCTTAAAAGAGGTAATTGAGCACAAAAGGAAAATTTATCCTAATGGCAATGTGAAACCGTGATCTCATTGGGTTCCAACTCGGTTACACCCCATATGTCCTCAAGACTCTTCGTGCTTTCTGCCTTCGGAACAAGACGCTTCTGACCGATCTCTGCCGGGGATTATCCAGGTGTCTTAACCAAAGTACAAACGATCATGTTGGACGCAGTTGTTCGTTTCATTCACTCTTTTGCCTGGACCTCCCTTTCAGGTTTTCAGTCCACCGGGATACCCTTTTTTGCCCAAGCCGCCCTTGTAGGGTTTTCGACTTGCCGGGTGTACAGTTTTTTCTTTTTCTTTATCCCTAAATTTTGCCCGAACCTTTTTCTTTTTTTTTTGGTTCGCCGGGATGCCCTTTTTTGCCTGGACTCTTTTATTCTTTTCGTCCAGCGGGTCTCTTTACGCGAAGTATTTTTTAACTGCGTCCGCACTCACAGGGGATGGAAAATCCTCGCCATTCATGGTTGTCAACAACAAGGCTTCGCCAGAGAAAACCTTCTGGACCACGAATGGACATTCGTAATTGGGGGTCCACTTTCCCCTACGATCGTTCTGAGGAGGAAGGGTCCTTTTCAACACCACATTTCCCATGTGATACACACGAGGTCATACCTCTCGGTCAAAACACGCTTCATTCGGCGCTGGCACAACTGCCCCATGACAAATAATTGTCGCCCTCTTTTCCTCGGTTAGGCTCAATTCTTCATACCGAGTCCTTATCCACTCAGCCCATCAGGACTCTCACTAACGGAGTCTGGACCTCGACTAGTAACACACTTTCATCCCATATTCCCGTGAGGAAGGTGTTGCCCCAGTAGATGTACACACCGAGGATCGATACCCAGGATACAAGCTTCGTACTCAACCACCATTTTTGGTGCATTCAAATATTATCCGGGCAACAAAAGGAATGTGGGATCCTTTCGGCGTAACTAAAACGGTACCAACTCCGCTTCCATTCACGTCAACAGCCCCCTCAGACATCCGAATCCATTCGGATTCAGGGCCAGGCCCCCTCCTTCGAGATCAGTTCCTCACAATCTTTCGATTTGAGAACCATGATGTCCTCATCAGGGAACTCAAACTTCATCGGTTGATAATCCTCAATGGGTTGCCGGGCGAGGTAATCAGACAATACACTCCCCTTGATTGTCTTCTGAGAGGTATACCAGATCTCAAAATCAGTCAAAATTATTTACCATCTCGCAACCCGTCTGGCCAATGCTGGCTTCTCATGCATGTACTTGATCGGATCCACCTTGGAAATCCACAAAGTGGTATGAACCAGCATATACTGTCTCAGTCGGCGAGCAGCCTATGCCAAAGTACAACAAGTTTTCTCGAGAAGTGAATATATTATTTCACAGTCGTTAAACTTTTTGCTAAGGTAAGTTGCATGCTCTTTTCGACCAGACTAGTCATGCTGCCCCAATACACACCCCGTAGACCCCTCGAGGGTTGTCAAGCACAAAATTAATGGTTGTCCCTCCATAGGAGGCATCAGAATCGGAGGCTCCTGCACATATTCTTTATCTTTTCAAATGCCACTTGGCAATCATTATTCCACCTGACCGTTTGATCTTTTCTCAACAGCTTGAATATAGGTTCATACATGGCTGTTAGATGAGATATGAACCGTGAAATGCAGTTCAATCTATCTAAGAACCCACGAACCTCTTTTTCTGTTCTCGGTTCAGGTATTTCTTGTATTGTTTTTTCTTTAGCAGGATCAACCTCGATTCCTCTTTCATTTACAATAAGCCTCAGCAACTTACCGGACCGCACCCCGAAAGTGCACTAATTCGGATTCAACCTTAGTCTGAATTGTATCCGGTCAACCAACTTGGCCAAGTCTACCAAATGCCCCTCTTCTGTTTGGGACGTTGCTATCATGTCCTCAACATAGCATTTGATTTCATGATGAATCATATCATGAAACAAAGTCACCATGGCCTTCTGATACGTGGCACCGGCGTTCTTGAGACCGAATGGCATCACCTTATAGCAAAAAGTGCCCCATGGTGTGATGGACATTGTTTTCTCCATATCATCTGGCGACATCTTGATCTGATTATAGCCAGAAAATCCATCCATGAAAGAGAAAAACGAGGATTGAGCAGTGTTATCAACCAATACATCAATGTAAGGTGGTGGGAAATCATCCTTCAGGCTAGCTCTTTTCAAATCCCGATAGTCCACACCCATTCACACCTTCTCGTCCTTTTTCAGCACCAGTTTCTGCTTCACTGGAGGACAATCTTATCTCAATGGTAGCTTGTGCACCACGATATCGGTACCCAACCCTGGCATATCCTGATAGGACCAGGCGAAGATATCAACATGCTCTTTCAACAGTGCTACCATTCTGCTCTCGACATTTGCCTCCGGAGTGGCCCCAGATTTCATTTCCTTTCTGACCTCCTCGGTGCCTGGCTTAACAATCTCAACTCGCTCCTCGTGCGGTTGAATCACCTTCTCCTCTTGCTTCAACAACCCGGCTAATCCTTACGGCAGTTCACAATCTTCTTCGCCTTCTTCTTCGGCATGATAGATCGGATTGTCGAAGTCATATGAGGGTGTAACAGAATTGTTATTAATGAGATCAGGAGAATGATCGCATCTGCATGAATAGTGATTCATGCATTGCTTTTGAGGTCGGAACGAGCCAAATCCAAAGGAAGGAAAATGAAAATAAACATTGCCATTTTTATTTTTTAAACTGCAAAAATAAATGAAAAACAGGGAACACCATTTTTACTATAAAAAACATCCATTTATTAATGATGCAAAATGTTGCAAAATGAAACACATGAGGTGGCCCTTACAATGGACCATTACGTTTCGGGCAAACCGTATGGCTTTCATGCAAACAGAATTGAAAAACAGAAATATTACTCTTCATGATGAGTGACAGTGATGATCTTTGAGGCCTTCCAGTTCCCTGGTACGCACGATTTTATCCACAAGTCAAGCTCGCAGTCACTGTCAATCTCTTCACCCACTGCACTGGTGTGACCTGGATCTAGCATTCCAGCACTGATGAATGTGAACGGTTGACGACGTCCTCTCTTCTGCCCAGACGAGTCTTGGCCTTCCTGATAACCAACCCCGAACCTATTCGCTTTCACCGCAATGTCTACCATCCTTCCCCAGCCTTGGGCTTCTCCATTCTTCACCACTTCCATGGCCTATTTGTAAGAGGAAATGGACGGCTTTTTCTCTTTATTAGCAAAAATGGCATTCTCCACCTTGACGGTTTCAAAAGCCTGACATGGTGTTTCAAATTTTTCACCATCCATTTCCCCATCCATCGTTCTCTGGATCGTTTCCCTCATCATCGAACACCCATTTATGGCGACAGCTGCACAACAATTATCACAACCAGGGAAAACTCCACTCTTCATCAGATGCCTCTGGACCACAGACATTGAAGTTCTTAACTGATCCATATCAGTAACCTCTATTCCTCTCTTGTCCTTTGACATCACGTTCATCCCACTAGGACCATGTAGTGGCGCGGGGTCAGCATTATCATTTAGTGTCGGTGCAAAGTTGATGGCTTTAGAATCTACCAAATCTTGAACGACATGCTTAAAAGCTCTACAACCCTCAATACTATGCCCCGGTGCCCTAGAATGGAACTCGCACTGGCGTTCTCATCGAAATTTGCAGGCTTCTGACCTAGTCCTACCGGAGCCAACGTCCTCGGTTGCACCAATCCAAGATCTTTCAACCTCTTAAACAGAGAGGTATAAGTCACGGGTGGCTTATCAAACTGACGATCTGTTTTCCCTTTTCTCACTTGGCACCCAGCTTTCTGTGCTCTCTGTTGAGGCGGCTGTTGTTGCTGTTGTACAGGTTGATTACCAGCAAGAATCATTGCTATAGCAGCATACGGGTGGTAACGATCCTTACCATATTCCTTTCTGGCATTGACACCGCTTGATTCACCCTCCTTCTTGTGCTGACCATTGCCAGAGGGCTTCTTTACTCCAGACGATGGAGCATTTCCCTGCATTTTCTCCATTACCAGCCAGCTTTCAATCCATTCCAACCTCTCGGCGATTGCTTTCTGCCCTACGGCGAGCCCTTGCATGATGTTTAACAACTCAACCATCTTCTCTTTCAATTCAAGAATATCGGCGTTGGGTGTATCCATCGGCTTGGATTTGTTGTGTATGGTAGGGTATCTGAGCGGACGAGCTATGTGCAGGGGAACAATTTGGCGTGCGTGAGCAGTGGTTCCCAAGTCAATCAAACAGGTTAGATACTGACACCTACAAAACAGAAAACAGGTTAATATGACTCACACACGAATGCAATGTCTATCCGTATGAGGAACACTCTGTCCTTCGATTCTAGCTTCATCGAGACGGATAATAATTTGACAATAACATTCTGACATCAGGATGTCTCTCAACTAGAATCTCAATCGAGAATGTACCCTGAGTATGGATAGACATGAGTTGGATGCAGATGAATGCAAAATGGGAATGAGGCAGATGCATGTATGCAAGTCACTGTGTCATCCTCCAAGTCATATGAATATCAACTGTACTGGTCTCTGAACTGATTACAATCATCTGAGGGTCCGAGTAACCACAAACCCAACTTGGGGAGTTCCGAAATAAACGGAACAGAAGATACATCACCATCATCACAGGAGATCCACTGGACAGATAGCCACAAGATCCTCTAAACAAGTACCCTTGGATTCAACCCAGGGGTCCGAAATAAACGGAACCCGCTGATAAACCACGGACAGAACTCCAGCGTCCCAGAAATAAATGTCCATAAATCTGACTGAACCAAAGTCACCATCACAGAATCACTGACAGAACCTGTGTTGTAGGAATCAAGCCCTCCCCTCACAGGTGAATTCTAGTAAGGTCATCCTAAAGCGGATAATGGTCTCGACAATCGGGCAAGATACTTAACGGGTTTGCCCTTTCGGGTGTGCCGTTGTAGCTCTCATAAGATCGTCTGAACCAAAGATCCGGGAAAGAACGGTCACCGAAGTCAATAGCTCAAATGAGATAACCCTACTAGAGTGGAATACTCCAAACGGAAGGACTCTCTCAAATGAACCTCGTTCGGCTGTGGTATGTCACATTTCCCCATCATGTCATGACAACATGTGAAGAAGCATGAGACCACGCTAATCCTAGGTGTATACTCGGGCCTGGGTTTTAGCCCCACGCAGAACACCCACCCCAAATCAGAGGAATCAACCTGTACAGGATCCAACACAATGATAATATGATGCATGCAAACATCTATGGAAATATGTACAATCACAATGTAATAATCATAAATACAATAAATAAAGCAGTTAAAGCAACCCAAACTATCCTAAAGAGCGCTAGGATTGACTCGCTTAGGGAAGATGTGTAACACCCTTCTAAAATACGCCAACATTTAATTAAAACAACAAAATATAAATCAGAGTAAATATGCAATTAAGGATGTCACACTTGACACTTCACACCATTCATCAAAATAGCTTGTCATGCTCATTTATTTA
Source organism: Lathyrus oleraceus (assembly GCF_024323335.1). Classification (NCBI taxonomy): domain Eukaryota; kingdom Viridiplantae; phylum Streptophyta; class Magnoliopsida; order Fabales; family Fabaceae; genus Lathyrus; species Lathyrus oleraceus. The sequence goes on from NC_066585.1 coordinate 8,000,718, forward strand.
TCAAAATAAAACATTGCACAATACGCAACGGATAGAAAATCTAACAACATTCAAAACATGTAACATATTACATGTAAAGTTGTTCAACAACCAAAAATGAAAACAAGGTAAAACATCCCGTCCCGATGTTACATCTACCAGAGCATGACTCACTAAGGAACTACACTAGACTCCAAGCACTAGCTTCTACTCAATCACTGCTCGTTACCTGAAACATAGTTGTAAGGGTGAGTTCCTCAATCGATATAATAGGCATTATAAAATATCATGTAATGCTAAGTAATTTAACACATTTCATCACCCTAATCATATCACACATTCAGCAACGACAACATCAACTCATAATCACACTCATACTCATACTCATACTCAACACAACCACAAAACACACGTATAATATTGGAATACATCCACTCATATTATACGCCATACATACATTATGCAATGAGACTCCATGCATGCGGTACCGACTATTCGTGAACACATAGTTCAACCTCACCGATCAAATCCAGATACGGCTACCAAGCTCACTAGTCCCACTCATTTGAGACCTAGTGACTCACTCACTAATTCCTCACCATGGGAATTAGCTACCACCTTGAAGGCCATGCTATGCACGCTAATCACCAAGCATGCAAACATCAACAACAATCCACAATAACTCACTCACTAATCCCTCACCATGGGAATTAGCTACCACCATAAAGGCCATAATATGCACGCTAAATCACCTAGCATGCAAACATCAACAACAATTCAAGACAGACATATGCTCACACTCTAAGCCATAAACAGTCCATTCACAATTGCATACATAACAGATACATTCACAGCATTATGCATACCATCATGCATCATCAGCATATTTATCACAAAATCATATCATGTCATGCCAATTAATAATCACAGTATTAGCACACTCTACTAATACCTACACTGCTCAAAACAACGGGAAATGATCCCTACTATAGCATACATCAGCTAAATTACATCACTCAGCTGAAACGACAAAAAATGCACAACAACAGCTCAGAAAAATCACAATTCTGCCCATACGCGTATGCTACGCGTACCACTTCTCATATGCGTACCAACAGAGACAAAACTATGTTAAAATCATCATCTTCTTATGCCCATACGCGTATGGCCCATTTCCCAGCTAATCCCATACGCGTATGGCCTGTCTCATACGCGTATGCTACGCGTACCACTTCCTCATACGCGTACCAATAGAGACAAAACTACGTTAAAATCATCATCTTCTTCATCCATACGCGTATGGCCTCACCCCATACGCGTACCGCTCACAGGCTACGCGTAATGACACGCGTATGGCGCGTATCAGCGCCAGTTTCCTCCCCTCCAGGCCATCTCATACGCGTATTGCCTAGTGCCATATGCGTACGACCAGAAACAACATTTCCAGATCTGCAATGGGTTTTTCTCTGCTACGAGATCTCTCAAATTCAACCTTCCACAGTCCAAGTTTACACAATATTCGTTCATATCATCAACACAGATCATACCCACTCGATTTCACAAATTCTAACCTTATTACATCTAAATCCTACGAATTTTCTTCAATTATAAACCCACATCTCGTTCATCCATAAGTTCACCAATTTCAGCATGCATCATTCTAATCAGAGTCGATTCAATGGTTTATCACTACCCATTACATGTTAACCCATAATACCCATTAAACGACGATAAACCCCCCTTACCTGAGTTAATCCGGCAATCCTTCAGCTTCAAGCTTTTCCTTCTTCAACCTTCTTCTCTTGCTCTTTGCCCTTTCTCCACTTTAGAGTCGCTCTCTATTTTCACGTGAAAACCCTTTTTACCAAATGGAACTCTTTTACTAATTTCAACTTTTATTATTCCAATAATAATAATAATCCAATAATAATCCAATAATATTCCAATTATTTAATTAAATTAATAAATATACTATTAACTTAAATTAAATAATTATCATATTTTATCGGGGTGTTACAACTCTCCCCCACTAAAAGAGTTTTCGTCCTCGAAAACATACCTCAAGCGAATAACTCCGGATAAGACTCCTTCATCTGACTCTCAAGTTCCCAAGTCACATTGCCACCTGCTGGTCCTCCCCAAGCTACCTTTACCAAAACAATCTCTTTACCCCGCAACTGCTTCAACTCTCGATCCTCGATCCTCATAGGTGATGTTTCAACAGTCAGATTATCTCTCACCTGTACATCATCCACTTGGACCACATGCGACGGATCAGGAATGTACCTCCTCAACTGAGACACATGAAAAACCTCATGCAAATTCGCAAGTGACGGCGGTAAAGCGATACGATAGGCTACTTCCCCTATCCTCTCCAAAATCTGATAAGGACCAATAAATCGAGGTGTCAACTTCTTCGACTTCAAAGCTCGACCAACCCCAGTTATCGGAGTAACACGAAGAAACACATGATCTCCCTCTTGAAACTCAAGTGACTTCCTCCTCTTGTCGTGATAACTCTTCTGACGACTCTGAGCAATCCTCATCTTCTCCTGAATCATCTTAATCTTTTCCGTAGTTTGTTGAACAATCTCCGGTCCAACCACAGCACTCTCGCCGGACTCATACCAACATAAAGGTGTCCGACATCTCCTACCATACAAAGCTTCAAACGGTGCCATACCAATGCTCGAATGAAAACTATTGTTGTAGGTAAACTCAATCAAAGGTAAATAACAATCCCAAGCACCTCCTTTTTCCAAAACACAAGCCCTCAAAAGATCCTCTAGTGACTGAATCGTCCTCTCAGTCTGACCATCAGTCTGCGGATGATATGCAGAACTCAATCTCAGCTTAGTTCCCAAAGCCCTCTGCAAACCTTCCCAGAACTTCGATGTAAATCTAGGATCTCTGTCTGAAACAATACTCGACGGAATACCATGCAAACTTACAATTTTCTCAATATACAACTCAGCTAATCTCTCTAACGGATAATCCATTCTGATCGGAATGAAATGAGCCGATTTTGTCAATCTGTCAACAATCACCCAGATAGCTTCAAAATTCTTAATCGTCCTCGGTAAACCAGAAACAAAATCCATACTGATACTATCCCACTTCCACTTTGGAATAGCCAACGGTTGCATTAACCCAGACGGCTTCTGATGCTCAATCTTTGACTTCTGACAAGTCAAACAAGAATAAACAAAACTCACAATTTCTCTTTTCATTCCCGGCCACCAAAATAACTTTTTCAAATCATGATACATCTTCGTAGCCCCAGGATGAATACTCAAGCCACTACGATGTCCTTCCTCAAGAATACTCTTCTTAAGTTCGGTAACATCCGGAATACACACCCGATTACCAAATTTCAAAACACCATTCTCATCAACTCTGAATTCACCACCTTGACCTTGATTCACTAGAGTCAACTTATCAACCAAAAACACATTGGATTTCTGACCCTCTCGAATCTCATCCAGAATACCACTCGTTAACTTCAACATTCCCAATTTAACACTATTATGAGTACTCTCACACACCAAACTCAAGTCTCTAAACTGCTCAATTAAATCCAATCCCTTAACCATTAACATAAACATATGCAATGATTTCCGACTCAATGCATCAGCCACTACGTTTGCTTTACCCGGATGGTAATTCAAACCAAAGTCATAATCCTTCAGAAACTCTAACCATCTCCTCTGTCTCATATTCAGCTCTTTCTGATCAAACAAATACTTTAAACTTTTATGGTCACTGAAAACCTCAAATCTTGACCCATACAAGTAATGCCTCCATAACTTCAGAACAAATACCACAGCTGCCAACTCTAAATCGTGCGTCGGATAGTTCCTCTCATGAATCTTCAGTTGTCTCGAAGCGTAAGCTACAACCTGCTTATTCTGCATCAACACACCACCCAAACCTAACAATGAAGCATCACAGAAAACCTCAAATGGTTCTGACGGACTCGGTAATATCAGAATAGGAGCAGTAGTTAACCTTCTCTTTAACTCTTGGAAACCTTCTTCACATTTTGAGTCCCAAACAAACACTTGCCACTTTCTAGTCAACATCGTCAACGGTAACGCCAACTTAGAAAATCCCTCAATGAACTTCCTATAATAACCAGCCAAACCAAGGAAACTTCGAATCTCAGCAACAGACTTCGGAGCTTCCCACTTAGATACCGCTTCTATCTTAGAAGGATCAACAGCAACACCACCTCTTGAAATCACATGACCAAGAAAACTAACCTCTTCTAACCAAAATTCACACTTGGACAATTTAGCAAATAGCTTCTTTTCTCGTAGAACTCCTAAAACCACTCTCAAATGTTCAGCATGCTCTTTTTCAGATTTCGAATACACCAAAATATCGTCAATAAACACCACAACAAACTTGTCTAGGTACGGATGGAAAATCCTATTCATATACTCCATAAATACTCCAGGCGCATTAGTCACACCAAAAGGCATTACAGAATACTCATAGTGTCCATACCTTGTTCTGAAAGCAGTCTTCTGAATATCCTCAGTTTTCACACGTATCTGATGATACCCAGATCTCAAATCTATTTTGCTGAACACACTCGCACCAACCAACTGATCCATCAAATCATCAATCCTCGGCAAAGGATACCGATTCTTGATCGTCACTTTATTCAGTTGCCTGTAGTCCACACACAACCTCATAGTACCTTCTTTCTTCTTAACCAATAACACTGGTGCGCCCCACGGCGACACACTCGGACGAATAAATTTCTTATCCAACAGATCTTCCAGCTGACTCTTCAATTCCGTTAACTCAACAGCAGACATACGGTACGGAGCCATCGATATCGGCCTAGTACCAGGTACCAAATCAATCGAGAACTCAACTTCACGCTCTGGCGGTAATTCATTCACTTCTTCAGGAAACACATCAGGAAAATCACACACCACAGCTAGATCGCAAATCACCAGTTTATCTTTAGCCTCCAAAGTCGCTAACAGCATAAACAACTCTGCCCCATCTGCTACTGCCTCATTCACCTGCCTTGCTGATAGAAACAAACTCCTTCCTCCCTCAATCTCAGGAAAGATCACAGTCTTATTAAAACAGTTGATATAAACTCGGTTAAACACCAACCAGTTCATACCCAGGATAACATCAATCTGCACTAGTGGAAGACACACGAGGTCCATCCCAAAGTCTCTACCAAAAATACTCAAAGGACAATTTAAACAAACTAAAGTAGTAGTCACTGAACCCTTCGCAGGAGTATCAATCACCATACTCCCATGCATCTTAGATATCTCTAATTTAAGTTTCACAGCACAATCCAAAGATATAAAGGAATGAGTCGCACCTGTGTCAATAATAGCTACAAGAGGAAAGCCATTAATATAACACGTACCTCGGATCAAACGATCATCTGCAGAAGTCTCAGAACCCGATAAAGCAAAGACCTTGCCTCCCGACTGGTTCTCTTTCTTCGGCTTAGGACACTGTGGACTGATATGACCCACCTCTCCACAGTTGAAACAAGTCACAGTCTTCAACCGGCACTCTGCAGCCAAGTGACCACCTTTTCCACACTTGAAACACTTCTTCTCAGTACTGGTACACTCATGGATACGATGTCCAGCCTGACCACATCTGAAACACTTAGCAGGGGCACTGGAGTCTCCCCCACTAGATCTCTTCGTCCCACTCTGTCTCTGGAAACCTTTGCCAGCTGCATACGGTTTCCCACGATCATTCTGATTCTTGCCTTTCCTATCAACCCTCTGCTGATAGCTCTCCGCTCTGGCCTTGGTATCCTGTTCAAAAATCCTGCAACAGTCGACTAAGTCAGAAAACACTCTAATCCGCTGATACCCAATAGCCTGCTTGATCTCGGGACGTAACCCGTTCTCAAACTTCACACATTTTGAAAATTCCCCAGTAGCCTCATTATAGGGAGTGTAATACTTCGACAGCTCTGTGAACTTAGCAGCATACTCAGTAACAGACCGGTTGCCCTGCTTCAATTCTAAGAACTCTATCTCTTTCTTTCCTCTGACATCCTCTGGAAAGTACTTCCTCAGGAATCTCTCTCTGAACACCGCCCAAGTGATCTCAGCACTCCCAGCAGCTTCCAACTCAGTGCGGGTAGCAACCCACCAATCATCTGCTTCCTCTGACAGCATATGCGTACCGAACCTGACCTTCTGGTTATCGGCACACTCAGTCACTCGGAAGATCCTCTCGATCTCCTTCAACCACTTCTGAGCACCATCTGGATCATATGCTCCTTTGAACATTGGAGGATTGTTCTTCTGGAACTCACTCAGTTGACGAGCAGCTCCCAGTCCCACAACATTCGGATTCCCTCCAAGTACTCCAGCTAGCATACCCAGAGCCTCAGCAATCGCAGCATCGTCTCTACCTCTTCCAGCCATTCTATTCTGAAAGCCCAACAAGCTAAAACAATAAGTACTGATAGGGTTACACAACACCTATCCCGTACAGGGAAACAGAATAATTACGACTCGACTCGACCGACTATGCTCTGATACCACTAATGTAACACCCTTCTAAAATACCCCAACATTTAATTAAAACAACAAAATATAAATCAGAGTAAATATGCAATTAAGGGTGTCACACTTGACACTTCACACCATTCATCAAAATAGCTTGTCATGCTCATTTATTTATCAAAATAAAACATTGCACAATACGCAGCGGATAGAAAATCTAACAACATTCAAAACATGTAACATATTACATGTAAAGTTGTTCAACAACCAAAAATGAAAACAAGGTAAAACATCCCGTCCCGATGTTACATCTACCAGAGCATGACTCACTAAGGAACTACACTAGACTCCAAGCACTAGCTTCTACTCAATCACTGCTCGTTACCTGAAACATAGTTGTAAGGGTGAGTTCCTCAATCGATATAATAAGCATTATAAAATATCATGTAATGCTAAGTAATTTAACACATTTCATCACCCTAATCATATCACACATTCAGCAACGGCAACATCAACTCATAATCATACTCATACTCATACTCATACTCAACACAACCACAAAACACACGTATAATATTGGAATACATCCATTCATATTATACGCCATACATACATTATGCAATGAGACTCCATGCATGCGGTACCGACTATTCGTGAACACATAGTTCAACCTCACCGATCAAATCTAGATACGGCTACCAAGCTCACTAGTCCCACTCATTTGAGACCTAGTGATTCACTCACTAATTCCTCACCATGGGAATTAGCTACCACCCTGAAGGCCATGCTATGCACGCTAATCACCTAGCATGCAAACATCAACAACAATCCACAATAACTCACTCACTAATCCCTCACCATGGGAATTAGCTACCACCATAAAGGCCATAATATGCACGCTAAATCACCTAGCATGCAAACATCAACAACAATTCAAGATGGACATATGCTCACACTCTAAGCCATAAACAATCCATTCACAATTGCATACATAACAGATACATTCACAACATTATGCATACCATCATGCATCATCAGCATATTTATCACAAAATCATATCATGTCATGCCAATTAATAATCACAGTATTAGCACACTCTACTAATACCTACACTGCTCAAAACAACGGGAAATGATCCCTACTATAGCATACATCAGCTAAATTACATCACTCAGCTGAAACGACAAAAAATGCACAACAACAGCTCAGAAAAATCACAATTCTGCCCATACGCGTATGCTACGCGTACCACTTCCTCATACGCGTACCAACAGAGACAAAACTACGTTAAAATCATCATCTTCTTATGCCCATACGCGTATGGCCCATTTCCCAGCTAATCCCATACGCGTATGGCCTGTCTCATACGTGTATGCTACGCATACCACTTCCTCATACGCGTACCAACAGAGACAAAACTACGTTAAAATCATCATCTTCTTCATCCATACGCGTATGGCCTCACCCCATACGCGTACCGCTCACAGGCTACGCGTAATGACACGCGTATGGCGCGTATCAGCGCCAGTTTCCTCCCCTCAAGGCCATCTCATACGCGTATTGCCTAGTGCCATACGCGTATGACCAGAAACAACATTTCCAGATCTGCTATGGGTTTTTCTCTGCTACGAGATCTCTCAAATTCAACCTTCCACAGTCCAAGTTTACACAATATTCGTTCATATCATCTAACACAGATCATACCCACTCGATTTCACAAATTCTAACCTTATTACATCTAAATCCTACGAATTTTCTTCAATTATAAACCCACATCTCGTTCATCCATAAGTTCACCAATTTCAGCATGCATCATTCTAATCAGAGTCGATTCAATGGTTTATCACTACCCATTACATGTTAACCCATAATACCCATTAAACGACGATAAACCCCCCTTACCTGAGTTAATCCGGCAATCCTTCAGCTTCAAGCTTTTCCTTCTTCAACCTTCTTCTCTTGCTCTTTGCCCTTTCTCCACTTTAGAGTCGCTCTCTATTTTCACGTGAAAACCCTTTTTACCAAATGGAACTCTTTTACTGATTTCAACTTTTATTATTCCAATAATAATAATAATCCAATAATAATAATCCAATAATATTCCAATTATTTAATTAAATTAATAAATATACTATTAACTTAAATTAAATAATTATCATATTTTATCGGGGTGTTACAAGATGGACCAGCAAGAGGTCAACTTCTCTAATCCCCAGCAGAGTCGCCAACTGTCGCATACGCGAAAAACAACCGGCGGGAAAAAGACACAAAGCCGCCACCGTGCGTTATTTATCCCAAAGGAGGGAAAGGAAACGCTCGAAGTAAACCTAAGAAAGGGAAAGGGATGGTCTTACGACCAGAGATTGCTAGGTACGGGAGTCGGTTACGCAAGGGGAAGGTATTAGCACCCCCTCACGTCCATCGTACTCGACGGGATCCACGCTCAAAAGAATAGAAGAAAGGTTGCTAAATAACTGCTCAAAGAATGCACGCACGCTGGAATAAAACATAGATGAAAGAAGACAGAGAAAGGTGACTCGGCAGGATGTCGCATCCTGGGCCTACGTAGTTTGTCAGAAACAAACATCAGAGTCGACGTAGTTCGAGGAAATGGGAAACATGCTCGCTAGGATATCGCATCCTATGCATACGTATCTTCTCTAACCAGAGTAAGAATCAGAGCACTCGTAGCTCGGCTAACGCACGCCAAAACCAAACGCTGAAAAGAGACGCTGAGACGTCAAAGCAAACACACAATTGGAAACGGAATGCCAATCAATGGTATTACATCCAACTCCAAACAAAAAAACGCCAAACAGGAAACGGAATGCCAATCGCTGGGCTTACATCTAACTCCAAACAAGCAAAAACAAACAGGAAACGGAATGCCAATCGCTGGGCTTACATCTGACTCAAAACAAACAACGCACAAATGGGAAACCGAATGCCAATAGATGGACTTACATCAGACTCCGAACAATGAAAGGGTTAAAAAGAAAAAGGGCGCCCGGAGAGATCAGCTCAATCTCCTGCCTACGTACCTCATTTGGTATGAGGATCAGGGCGACGTAGTTCCCCTTAACAGGGAAGAACTTCTCCTAACCAGAGACTAGGGAGATAACAACTAATAGGGAGACTACGACTCTAGCCTAGAAGTTGTCATGCAAACGATCCCTAAGTTGAGGTCTCTAATCAGAATCTAACTCGCACAGGAAGCAAGCTAGCCTAAACAGCAAGTAAACAAGCACAGGTGAACAGGTATCACCCACTATATGCAAACAAGAGGCTCATACAAGGCTGGGCTTTAGTCGAGGGGTCATATCAACCTCGACAAACAAGGCAACACTGGAAGGGTATCTGAGGACTCTTAACCACTAACATTGACCGTCAGGGTGAGCAGATGAAAGAGTAATGAGGATTGGACCTCATAGCTCTTAACCCGGGCCTGGGTGAGCTTGAACCAATGAAAACATGGGGATCCAGAATGAAGGACCCTACTCCACTTGACTGACTCTATATACAAGATCTTGGGTTAGGTTCAAGAGCGTCAACACGTAGTACAAGCATAATGAACGACTCAAACGATTAGCAGGGGATTGATTACTAATCCCTTCTATCTACCAATTGCCTCTTCACTTAGGAGGACTTGAAGTACATGGCACAAAAGTAAACAAACACAGTCATTGCCTCTTAAGGAGGACTTCAGCCAAATGCCTGCCAAAAGAAACGACAGGGCTTCTAGACTACATGGAGTTAGAGGATGATTACCTAGGTGGTATGCCAACCACAAGCAAAGCAAAGCTCAAGCATGAGCTAAAAGCGACTAAAGCACGTGTAAGAAAGTCAAACAGGTCAATATGGTATTCAGACAAACCAAACAACAGTGGAACAATGGTTCTATATGTTCACAATGCAAGTCAACAACTCAAGTGAGTTCAACACCAATGAACCTCCAACACAACAAGGATTAGTGTACAATGTAATTGGCATCTCATGTCATGAGATTACATCAACCATTAGTATTGTATGCTTGAACCTGAAATACAAAGCTCAAATGGTGAGTACAAACCACTAGTGCAAAGACTAGGGTCAAAGGCCAAGCAAAAAGTCAAAACAGAAGTTGATATTCAACATGAAGCACATTTAAACAAGTAAGAACATGTCCTAAAAAGGACCAAACCCAAATCCTAAGGCAAATCCATCTAATGATCATGATAAGGCAAAGGCATACAATGGTGATCATAATTGGGCATACAAATGAAAAAATGCACATTAAAACAGAAATGAATCCAATGATCATGAAATTTTTTATGTAATATCAACATGTTAAACACAATCATCATGCAAAAATTTAGAATCAGAAGAGCTCAATTGACATGTGTATGAAAATGAACAAGATCAACATCAAAATGTGTGACACACATTGTCACACCATACATTCATGTGTCCAAAACAGAAATGAAAAATGCTAAAAATGCCAAACCAATTCTCAAAAATCAAGCAACATGTTAGGATCAAGCATGTTAAATTTCAAGGCAATTGGAGAAAGTATGAGCATTTCACAAGCAATTGATCACAACATATCATTTTTGTATCATGTTCAATCAAGCAAGCATATTCAAAATTCCAGCAGGGCACAAATCCAGAAATTCACATCACAAAATAAAAGACATTACAATAAACATGTGAGAAAAAATTTGGATTAAATTGGACTTATTTCCTATTTTTTATGATTTTTTGAATTAACATGAAAATAAATGGAAATAAGAAAAAAACATGTGAAGCAATGTTAATGTGAATAGAAATTGGAAATAGCATCATGAAGTATCGAACCAATGCCATGTGTGTCAACAGAAGCGCTACAGTATAAAATTCAGTGGGAAAATTAAAATATTGCTCGCTTGGAATCGAACTGCAGCCAAGAAGGTCCAAGATGCGCTACAAGCTAAACGCAGCGTTTAGCATCAATTGGTGAATTTAATGAAAAAATGAAAATGCACGCGTGGGAATCGAACACGGTACAATGAGGTTAACAGCATCCAAACAGGAGAACCCTAGGACTGAACCAGATGACCGGAACAGTGTTTCCGGTCATCTTCTCCGATCAAACCCCGGCGAGCACATCAAAAAGATTTCCAGATTTTGGCATAGCATATATGGTTCGACTCGTCTCAATGCCAGGAACACGGATCTATGATTTGTTCAAGCTAAATCTCCATGGATAATGCAAATCGCTTGAAAACATTTTTAACATTCAAACTTCAAATCAACATAACTCAATCAATTCTCATCCATTTTCAAAAGTGTTCATATCAGCGTAATCAGTGAGTCAAGGCCTATCTAAACATGGCAATAAAATGAAGAATTATGATGATCGAAATCTAACCTTCTTGGATAGCAGTGAACTGAAACAGCGTGTTCAAGGCCTAGCAATGTCCAGATCTTCTCCTGTGTGGATGACTTGAAGCCTTATGCACGAATTGATGCTTGTAAAGGCTTGGATCTAGCTCAAATTGCAACTTCCGTCTTCATATTCAAGCTTTGATTATGCACAATTCTGCACCAAATTCACCATTCCAATGCTTGATTCCTACTTCATGAGGCTCAATGAACACAATTATGCAGTAAAATCAATGGATTGGGTGAAGAAATTTGAAGTTTCAATTGAGAGCAAAAATGGAGGGAAAGAAAAATCTAGATCTAGAATGTGTAAGAATGAACAATTCTGTTACAATTAGGCTTTTATATGACAGGTTAATTACTTTGCTAATGATACTTAGGCTTGGCTAATGAAAATTAAGAAGATATGAGGTGTTATGCACAATTGGTAAATTCACCTTATGCATGGCAAAATGGACGTGAACAGTGCACATGCATGGTTCAACTACACTTAAAATCAACTTATGAACATGATGGAATGATCAAAAAGCTTGTAGCATCAACCAATTTCAAATTCTTCATTTTCCCTCCAAAAAGCCCATGCATGGCCAAATGATCATGTGATATTATTTCATGCAATGCAATGATGGATTTGGAAAATATTGGTCATGAGAAGCAATATGCAAAAAGAGTGGTTCAAATTGGAGTTTTGGATCAAAAGTTATGGCACTTTGAAGTTTCATGCACACTTGGTGATCATTTGCTCATAACATCTCAACCATTCATCAGATGCTCATGATCTTGGACTTTTTGGAAATGGGAGAGAAAGATCTTAAACTTTCATGTTCACCAAAGTTTCATTTGAAGCTTCTTTGATGTTGGAAAGTCAAGTTGAATGTGATCCAAAAACTTGCCATTTTTGGAAACTTGAAATTACAGGTCACTTTTCATTTTTGGAAACTTTTGATCTGACTTCAAATTCTTCAAGGTATGTGTTTGACATGATGAATAGACCTCTCTTGGACATGAATGAAGTGTCTCAAACCATTTCTCCACCTCCTAGCCCTCAGTTGACTTTCAGTTGACTTTTATGGGCCTCAGATGACCTGGACATGCACTGATGACTTTGAGCCTCTAACATTGGGTCAAGTTGCTTCAAAATGAACTTTGGCTCATATAAGCTCTTCAACATAATCATGTGTCCTTCATCTCAAGGAAATACTTGCCTTTTTGCACTGATGAATTCTCTGGATGCCAGTTCTAGTTGATATGATGCAATGTAATATGTAATGATATATGACCTAAAAATGAAATGAATGCATGAATGGGGGGTGCAAATTTGAGGTGCTACAACAGGCTACCTCTCAGAGAATATTGTCTTTCTGTAAAGCAGAAGCTTCGCAGAACTAGTCCTGATTAGGCTGTCAAGATCAAAGAGGAGGTTCAGAAACAGTTGGATGCAGGTTTTCTAGCAGTTACCAATTATCCCCCTTGAGTGGCCAACATCGTACCCGTGCCGAAGAAGGATGGTAAAGTCAGGATGTGTGTCGATTACCGAGATTTAAACAGAGTCAGTCCGAAAGATGACTTCCCATTACCTCACATTGATGTATTGGTCGATAACACTGCTCAGTCCTCGGTTTTCTCTTTCATGGATGGATTTTCTGGCTATAATCAGATCAAGATGGCGCTAGAAGATATGGAGAAGACGACATTCATTACACCTTGGGGCACGTTCTGTTATAAGGTAATGCCATTTGGGTTGAAGAACGCCGGTGCTACCTACCAAAGAGCTATGACGACTCTCTTTCATGACATGATGCACAAAGAAATTAAAGTGTACGTGGATGATATGATTGCAAAGTCTCAGACAGAAGAGGAGCACTTGGTAAACTTGCAAAGTTGTTTTAAAGATTGAGAAAGTTCAAACTGAGGCTGAATCCAAACAAGTGTACGTTTGGAGTGAGATCCGGAAAGCTATTAGGTTTCGTTGTCAGTGAGAAAGGGATTGAGGTTGATCCAGCGAAAGTAAAAGTTATTCAAGAAATGCCTGAACCAAGAACGGAAAAGCAGGTTCGTGGGTTTTTAGGGAGGCTGAACTACATTGCACGGTTCATATCTCACCTAACAGCTACATGCGAACCAATATTTAAATTGCTAAGAAAAGATCAAGCAATCAGGTGGAACGATGATTGTCAAAAAGATTTTAATAAGATAAAAGAATATTTGCAGAAACCTCCAATTCTTATACCCCTAGTTCCTAGGAGGCCTCTGATAATGTACCTTTCAGTAACAGAGAATTCGATGGGGTGTGTATTGGGACAGCATGACGAGTCTGGTCGAAAAGAGCATGCAATATACTACCTTAGCAAAAAGTTTACCGACTGTGAAACAAGATATTCGCTGCTCAAGAAAACTTACTGTGCTTTGGCATGGGCTGCTCGCCGACTAAGACAGTATATGTTGAACCATACTACTTTGTTGATTTCTAAGATGGACCCAGTAAAGTATATCTTTGAAAAGCCGACTCTTACCGGACGAGTGGCTCGTTGGAAGATGATTTTGACAGAGTATGATATCCAGTACATGTCGCAAAAGGCCATCAAGGGTAGTATTCTGTTCGATTACCTTGTCGCGCAACCAATTGATGACTATCAGCCGATGATGTTTGAATTCCCCGATGAAGATATCATGTACTTAAAGATGAAAGATTATGAAGAGCCTCTTGTCGAGGAAGGACCGGATCCCGATGACAAGTGGACACTGATGTTTGATGGGGCGGTAAATGTAAATGGAAATGGTGTTGGGGTAGTACTCATTAATCCTAAAGGTGCACACCTACCTTTTTCCGCCAGATTGACTTTTGAAGTAACCAACAACGAAGTTGAGTACGAGGCATGTATCATGGGGATTGAGGAAGCCATCGATCTAAGGATCAAAACTATGGACATCTATGGAGATTCTGCTCTAGTGATCAACCAAGTCAATGGAGACTGGAATACTCATCAGCCGCATCTGATTCCTTATAGAGATTACACCAGAAGGATCCTTTTCTTCAAGACAGTAAAGTTGTATCATGTACCCCGAGATGAAAATCAAATGGCTGATGACATAGCCATATTGTCTTCCATGATTAAAGTTCATTGGCAGAATCATGTGCCACACGTTGCTGTGAATCGACTTGAGAGGTCTGCGTATGTGTTTGCAGCCAAGTCTGTTATTGAAGAAAAGCCATGGTTTTATGATATTAAGAATTTCCTTAAAAGCCAAGAGTATCATGAAGGAGCGTCAAAGAATGACAAGAAGACACTGAGAAAGCTAGCTGGAAGCTTTTACTTGAATAAGGATGATGTGTTATACAAGAGGAACTATGACATGGTTCTGCTCAGATGTGTGGTTAGACACGAAGCAGCCATGTTAATGCAGGAAGTACACGAGGGATCTTTCGGTACCCATGCTGGTGGTCATGCAATGGCCAAGAAGTTGTTAAGAGCCGGTTATTACTGGATAACCATGGAATCTGATTGTTTCAAATACGCTCGGAAGTGCCACAAATGTCAGATCTATGCAGATAAAGTGCATGTACCACCAAACCCTCTGAATATTATGAATTCTCCTTGGCCATTCGCGATGTGGGGCATCGATATGATTGGAAAGATTGAACCTACTACTTCTAATGGACATCGCTTCATCTTAGTCGCGATTGATTACTTTACCAAGTGGGTGGAAGCAGCTTCCTATGCCAATGTCACCAGACAAGTGGTTGCTCGATTCATTAAGAAAGAAATTATCTGTCGTTATGGTGTTCCTGAGAGAATCATTACTGATAATGGTTCTAATCTCAATAACAAGATGATGAAAGAGCTTTGCAAAGACTTTAAGATCGAACACCACAATTCTTCTCCTTACAGACCAAAGATGAATGGTGATGTAGAGGCGGCACACAAGAACATTAAGAAGATTGTGCAAAAGATGGTTGTGACGTACAAGGATTGGCATGAGATGTTGCCTTTCGCTTTGCATTGGTATCGTACCTCAGTACGTACGTCAACCGGGGCAACTCCGTTTTCACTTGTGTATGGCATGGAGGCAGTCTTGCCAGTAGAAGTTGAAATCCCTTCTTTGAGGGTGATGATGGATGTAAAACTTGACGAGGCTGAGTGGGTTCAAGCCAAGTTTGATGAGTTAAATTTAATTGAGGAAAAGCGATTAGCAGCTGTGTGCCATGGACAGCTATATCAGAGAAGGATGAAGAAGGCCTTTGATCAGAAGGTGCATCCTCGAAGCTATCAGATAGGTGACTTAGTTTTGAAGACGATCCTTCCTCCCGGTATAGATAACAGGGGCAAGTGGACTCCGAATTATGAAGGTCCATATGTTGTTAAAAAGGTCTTTTCTGCTGGAGCCTTGATGCTTACAACTATGGATGGTGAAGATTTTTCGTCTCCTGTGGATTCAGATATAGTCAAAAAATACTTCGCATAAACTGACCCGCTGGACAAAGAAAGAAAGTCCAGGCAAAAAAAGGGCATCCCAGCGAACCAAAAGAAAAAGAAAAGAAAAAGGTTCGGGCAAAAGTTAGGGATAAAGAATAAAAATAATATGTACACCCGGTAAGTCGAAAACCTGCAAAGGCGGCTTAAGCAAAAATGGGTATCCCGTTGGATTGAAAACCTGAAAAGGCGGTCCAAGCAAAAGAGGGATTAAAGCGAAGACTACAGTCTGAGTTATCTGTACTTCATCGCGTTTCAGTATCTACCATCTTGAAGGATATGATCGGTCCAATCACTCTTCTCAGAAAGCAAAGAATTTGGGGGAAATTGAAGATATATGAGTCATAACAGAATTGGAAAATAGTGGAATGTCGTGTTCACATTGCCAATAGGATAGTTTATTTTCTCTTTTGGCGCAATTACCTCTTCCTAGGAATTGCTTCCTGATGTATTTGCCTTTATAGGCCATTTTCAATCAATAAAAGTCGTTATTCAGTCAAATTGCTCTCTTGTTTTTTTATTTCTACTATTTTGTTTGCAAAAAACGTCCGAATTTTTGATAAACATTGCATCTAAAAAACATGAAGGCTAGACAATGACGTGCGGAAAGATAAAACATCTGAAAATCATTTTGAATGTTGAGTACACTTGGGTATATTTTGTCCATACGATCCCCTGGGGCATGTATGTCTTGCCGTTTTGCAGGTTACTATCTTTGATTGATGGCTAAAGCATATGAGCCAAAGTTTGTTCGAAGGAAGACCCTGTTGTTTCAACACTTTCCAGTCGTGTAAGAAGTTGGGTCGTCTAAGTCGAGTTCAGAATTTGTTTCCCCAGCATGGTCGAGAGGTTGGTGTTTTCCCAACGAGTGACTCCCCAGTTGAGTTGGTGTCTCTACCGTTCCGAGAATGTCAGATCAGTAAGTATCCTCAGCAGAATTATTGTATGTCCCCACAGAGTTGGAAGATCGAATCAGAAATTGTGTGCTCAGTATTGCTTTCCCAGCAGGAGTTTTTCTCCCTTTGCATCTCGCATATAGTAATCATCATTTGCATTCGCATTCTCAAATCGCATAGCATTTCCATTCAAGTATGGAGCATTATGCCATAGAAAACTCAAACATATGCATACATGTATTAAACCAGATTGGATCTTATCTCCGGAAGAGACGGATCATTTTTCAACATCAGTGTAGCACATTTACAGCAGTTGCTCTTGGCAATATTCAAAATCGATAATCCCAGTGAGATTTATTTTCTCACCAGTCCGCGAAAGGAAAGCCTGGTTCCCTTCCGATTTAGGCACCGGTAAGTGTTTGCCTTATTTGGACATATGTGAATATCATCCTTGCGATACCGGTAAGTGTCGTGTTGATCCCCGTAAATGTATGTGCTTTTCCTTGATGTCGGTAAACATCATCTTTCGATGTCGATAAATGTCGAATTCCAATCGTTGGCCATCAGTAAATGGCATGTCTCTCATGATGTCTACAAAAAAATCGTTATGTCAACACCCGTGTGTGTCCTTTCCTTTTTTGGTGTCAGTAAACATTATTGTTCGATGTCGGTAAACATCAGCCGCTTGTTAACCATCGGTAAATGGTTTTGTCATTTAAATAACTGTGTGTTTTCGTTATCCGTAAATATCGAGTATTTCATTTTCGCCATCGGTAAATGGTTTCGTTTCATAAGTGTGTTCTTTCCTTGGTGTTTGTAAACATCTTTGTTCGATGTCGGTAAACATCGAGTTCCTTCCCAGTCATCGGTAAATGTCTGGTCTTGTTTAACTTATAAACATCATTGTTCGATGTTGGTAAACATCGAGTTCCTTCCCAGTCATCGGTAAATGTCTGGTCTTGTTTAACTTATAAACATCATTGTTCAATATCGGTAAACATCGAGTTCCTTCCCAGTCATCGGTAAATGTCTGGTCTTGTTTCACTTTCTTTGATATCGGTAAATATCATTTGTTTTGAAGCCTCCATCGGTAAATGGCCTCGCTTTCTTTGATATCGGTAAATATCATTTGTTTTGAAGCCGCCATCGGTAAATGGCCCCGCTTTTCTTGGTTCGTCACCTATAGAGTGCAAATTCTTCGGCTCTTTTGGTATTCAATCCCTATTTACCTTGAAAGTTTGATAGTCGCTGCTTTCATCCGTTCAGGTTCACAGTTGATTGAATAGGGGAAGCTGTAGCACCTCAAATTTGCCCTCCTCATTGATGCATTCATTTTAGGTCATTTAACATTTCATATTGCATTTCAGCAAAGTTCATCTGAATTAGGGTTTGACCTCTGGTCAACTTTGATCTACTGAAGCAGTCAAAGTAGGATTCTTCAAGGATTGAGATGCATTCTTGGTTTGAAGATGTGGTGTAGAGCTCTTGGGAGCTAGGGTTTCATCTTCAGAGGTTTTCTTCAAAGGATCAAGCTTAATGGGCTCAGTATAGTTCAAAATTCAACTATGAAGTCAAAAGTCAATTGTTGGTCAACTGAAGGTCAAATGGCTAGGGAATGACTTGATTTACTTCCAACATGTTCAAATGGGGTATATTCATCATTCAAAACGTTAATCTTGAAGGAGCAAAAATTTGTTCCTGGGTTGTCATGCTCGCTAGGCGAGCAGAATGGTTCGCCTAGCGAGTCCCAAGAAAAGCCACCAGAGTCACCTGCGCCCAGAAGAACTTCCTGAGTTGTCATGCTCGCTAGGAGAGAAAATTCTTCGCTAGGCGAGGCCCACGCGTTTAAAAAAAATATATATATAACAGAAAATCATGGACTTGGATTGCCTTCATTTTTGAGCCCATAGCCACGAAAATCAGAGCATAAACTCTAAAATTTCATTGGAACAAAACCCTAACTGATTCGGGCAGCCTCCATACAGACTGAAAAAACTCACTTGCACAAAATCACCTCTATCAATTCCATCTCATATAAACCCTAAGATTGCTTTGCAAACCCAACCGTGCAATTCAATTTCATTCGATCTCTTCAATTAGGTTTGCCCTTTTTCCATTACTTTATGCTTTCAATTTGAAATTTCTAAAGTATGAGGCATTATGGGTGAATTTGGGAGAGTGGGTATCATTAGGTTTTGCATGTGAGTTTAGATGTGCATGAATGTGTAGAACAATGCCTTGAATATTTAATCACTTAGTTTCTGAAATGGGTACCATAGGATTTGGGGTTTCTGAAATCGGACTGTTACCAAGGAAGAACCCAGAACCCGTAGGCATTCGCTAGCACATCGCTAGGCGAATCTGTGGCGAGGCTTCACTACGCCAAAAACTGGAATAGACAGCGCATCTTAGAGGGCGCTTCATTACAAAAGCGCTCTCTAAAGTGAAGCGAAAAAATAAGGAGCAATAGACAGTGCACTTTAGAGGGCGCTTTTGTAATAAAGCGCCCTCTAAGGTGAAGCGAAAAAATATGGAGGAGATAGAGGGACAACAATACATGGCGCTTTTTAGAAAGCGCCCTCTAAGGTTACCCTTAGAGGGCGCTTTAAATAAAGCGCTGTTATAAGTTCATGTGCATTTCCAACTTATAAAGCGCTTCTGGAAAGCCTTAGAGAGCGTTTCTATAAGCGCCCTCTTAGACCCCCTTTAGAGGGCGCTTTTTTTCCACAAGCGCCCTCTAAGGTGAAGCGAAAAAATAAGGAGGAGATAGAGGGACAACAATACATGGCGCTTTTTAGAAAGCGCCCTCTAAGGTTACCCTTAGAGGGCGCTTTTAATAAAGCGCTGTTATAAGTCCATGTGCATTTCCAGCTTATAAAGCACTTCTGGAAAGCCTTAGAGAGCGCTTCCATAAGCGCCCTCTTAGGCCCCCTTTAGAGGGCGCTTTTTTTCCACAAGCGCCCTCTAAGGTCCCCTTTAGTAAACATTAAAATTATAACATACTGCGCGTTTTGTTATTTCACTTATTTTCGTTTTTTTTCGCGTTAGGGTTCTAAGGCGTTCTCCTTCCACCTCTGTTAGATCTACGACGTTTCCTCCTTCTACCAATCAAAGGTACACGATGCATACATTATTACTTGCACTATTGCTTTGTTAGATCTACGACCATGTATTATACATTATTTTCGTTCTGTAAAGTTTCAATATTCATAGTCATTTAAATAGTTTGGGTTTATTAGGCAATTGACGGTTGGTTTTTAGTGACTGTAGCGGTGTATTCGTCGCTATATGATTTATCGATTAAACCATAAGCAAAGCATACAATGAAATTTCGAGTCGCCACCGCACTTTTATTTATCCAAAGGACTGGCTAAAAAGCGAACAAAAGCCTAAGAAGTTTTACACGTAGAAAACTAATAAAAAGATCAGAGAGTCTGGGTAAGGGGTAAATTACGCAATGGGAAGGTGTTAGGCACCCATCACGTCCTAGGTACTCCTAGGGAGCCCTTTTCACACTTGTTGTATAAAGATTGTTATTTGTTATGACATAAGTATTGTGCAAACATGATTGGGATGATGAGAAAAGAATATACAATTTTTATTGGGTTTGAACGGATGAACCCGTTGCCTACGTACCTTCCATCAAAGGTAAGGATCAAAACGCCGTAGTTCGGCTAAAAGATTTCCAAAAGTTGGTGGATTCAATTTTAAACACAAGCACTGAGGCTCTTCATTATCAATGGGAGAAAACTCGACCAAGACCAACATCCACCATGCGAGGATAGCTTCGACGTACTAGAGGGGTTAGCCCTGTTTTCAGTACGGAAGTATTATAGTCGACTCACTAAGGATAGGGTGAGGTTTACATCAACCACAATGATAATTGAAACCTATGGCTAATGCATGAAAACTTAGCAGGAATGGACAAAGCCAAAACAGTTGAATGTGTGAAGGTAATTGATTGTGATTATGAAAGTGGAATCAAAGTATGATTAAGATTAATTCAAAGAAGTATTATGAAAATGAGTTTGAAAAAAAAGTCAAGGACTTGAGGTCCAGGTTTTTAATTTAAAAACATGAAGATGTTTGCACAATATCTATGTCAAGTTTGAAATCAAAGTGTGAAAAGGTTTAGGACACAATGGGGATGAATGGATGAGGATGAATTGTAAAACTTCTTAGAAGGTTCACTTCTTGAAATCATATAGAAGATGATTCAAGTGTGTCCTTTGGAATAAGCAATGGATAATAACAAACAAACAAAAAAGTCAACAAAAGCGGATATCGGATGCCAATCACTGGGCTTATACCAATCTCCTAAAACAGAACGGGATATCAGAGGCCACTCAATGGACTTACACTAATCTCCTAAAACAAAAAGAAACTTGGATACCGGATGCCAATCTGTCTGGACTTATACCAATATCCAACATATGATCCTAGGAATACAAATGCCAACTTGCAGGGACTTACAATTGCATCCTCACATAAACAAAGAAAAACAAAACATGGATGTCAGATGCCAATCTGTCTGGGCTTACCCTAACCTCCACAGTATGGTCCTAGGAATACAAATGCCAACTTGCAGGGACTTACAGTTGTATCCTCACATACAACAAACAAAACAACATGTGATCATAGGAAAGCAAATGCCAACTTGCAGGGACTTACAATTGCATCCTCACATATAATCAACAAATGCATCAGGCAAAGATAAGATGAGTGGCCAAGGTGATGGTCTTATACTCACTTCCATATCCCAGGAGCAATGGCCAATGGATGGTCTTACAATTGTCCTCAATGGGTAAACAACAATGACAAGTCATAAAGACAAATGAGATGGTTATGCATTAATGAGCAATGAATGATGATAAATGCATAGAGCAAGCAAGCAAACATGTGCATATGAAGCAAGTGATCAATCAATGAAAGCAATCAGCACACACTATAACCAAACAAGGAGGCTCATACAAAAGGGTTAGGCATTGAAGCCAACTGGAATAGGTTAAGGGTGCTCTTAACCTTGCCATTGAGGGGCTAAGGTGAAGCAGATGAAAGGAGATGAGGGGTGTGCCTCATTGCTCTTATCCCTGGTCAGGGAGAGCATTTGAATATCAGAAAGTGTGGGAGTTCAGAAAGTAGGAACTCTTTCCACAGATTAGACTTTATAGATCTTGGGTTTGGATCTCAATGCTACAACCATGTAATGGGAGCAAGGAGAAGACTCACAGAATAGTAGGAGATAGGTTGCTTATCTCTTTGATCTACCAATTGCCTTATTTGAAGGACTTTTCCTGCTTGGGACAAATGTAAACACACACAAGCATTGCCTCTTAAGGAGGACTTCAGACAGTTGCCTGGCCAAATAACAGGCCAGGTCTTCCAGACTACATGAAGAAAAGGGATTATACCTCAATGCAAATTGCTATAAAGCAAAGCAAAGCAAGTTCAAAGAACTAAGCAACTAATGGTACCTGAAATAGTCAAACAGAATCAGTACACAACTCAAAGTCAAAGCAAAATGAGAATAGAATCAACAGCCAACATAATCAGATGAATGTGCAAAGCACAAGACTCAAATCATATGAGTCAAGCCACCTACAAAACAAAGAGGTTAGCTCATGATAAACAATCAAGCTCAATCAAATTGCATTGTTCTCTTTGAAGCATTTGTTGCTTAACCTGAAAACATGAACTCAAACATAAGCAACAAGACCACTAGGACAATCCTAGGGTCAAAATGAGATGAGAAAGTCAAAACAGCAAGGGATAGTCAACCAAAATCAAGTTTAAACAATCAAGAAGCAAACTCAATTGGTCCCACATTCATATCATTCATCATCATGATTTCATAAGCAAAAGAAGTCAAAGCATGGCAAATGAAAGCTCATAGAAGTCAACATAAAGACTTAGCTCAAAACCAATCATAATCAATTCCAAAAATCATCAAATAATTCATGATCAATAACAATCCATAACATGACATGCATATAAAATTTCAGCTCATTTGGATCATGGGAAGATAGTCAATGAAAATCAGAAAGTCAAAGAAAGTTTAAGCATGCTCAAAGAAGTCAACCAAACATACATCAACTTCAAAAAATCATAAATCAGTGATAACAAATGAGAAATGAATGGGATCAACACCATGGCAAAGCTTAGGATGTCTAGTAATCACATGTAAAATTTCATGTTCATCCAATAAAGTATGAGAATTTCACAAATGAAACGGGAACATGTATCACAAAAGTCAACATTTTGGTCAAACAGGGGAGAAAATCTCAAACAATTAGGAAATGCCACAAATAATTCCACAAAAAAATCACATGTGAACTAGACATTCAAGAGTGGGTTCATGCAAAAATTCACATCAATTGGAGGCCAGGAAGCATGGTAAAGAAAATCATGAAATTGCATATCAATGGTGTGACACAAATTGTCACACCCTAATTCAAAAATTCATAACTCAATGACCAGATAAGATAAATTCACAAACTCTATATCAAAATCACCATGAATGAGTCTAGTTTGTGTACAAAAAATTTCAGGTCAATTGGATAATGCATGACTATTTCACAAAGGATTTGGCAAAGGGTACAAAATAATGACACATGAACAAAACCCTAATACCATTAAAAATTCGACCATCCAAAAAAATCAGAAAAAATCATGATAAAATACTAGACATCAAGCAGAGCATAATGCAAAAATTTCCATGAAATTTGGAATTAAAATGGAGATGTTATGAATTTTGTAAGTTGTGTAACCAAAATGAAATAAATATTGAACAATTAAAATGAATTGATTTAAATAAATGTGACCGATGGCAAAGTGGTAATTCTTTGGATGTTTTAGTGAAACGGTGCGCACCGTTTATAAGCGTGGCAAGCAGCGATTAGCAGCATGGCAATGGAACAGTGTAATGGTTCATGCAAACAAACGACAACAGCAGCCAAACGCATTTCAAAGATTCTGGGAAAATTTTAGGGTTTGTGAACAGTGTCATCGTGTTCATCATTTACAGATCCCAGCAAGATCAATGTGCAACCAAAATGAATAAACAACATATGAATGGATTCATCCTATCACGTACATCATCATGCCAGCAATCATTAACATTAATTCGAGCTCATATGGAAGAATCAAACAAAACATCATTTGAACATCAATCTTTAAAAACAAATTACTCACTCAATATGTAACCATTTTGCACGATTCAAAGTTTAAAACAACCAGCTAAGTGAGATCTACATAGTACATAGCATGATTTAGAGAAATGAGAGATTCGAAACTTTACTTGATTTTGAAGAAAAAGTGAAACAGTGTTGTTTTGGTGGTGCAAGCTTGAAACAGATGTACACAAAGCTTCCAAAAGATGTATGGTTGAATAACTTTAGCTCAGTGATGCTTGGAAATGCCCAAATCTTGATTTGCCATTGTTGAAGCTTGGAAAAACAGAACACGAAAATGCTGTTCCAGCTGGTGCTTTATGCTTGTAAACAGCTCACAATGATGGTCAGATGATGAAACAACAAAGGGTAGCTCGAGTTGTTTTGAAATTTTTCAGTAGAAATTCAAAAGATGGAGAAATGAGATTTTTTGAGAGAGAGTTTTTCTGTGTTAGAATGTGGGCTGCTAGGGTTGGAATGGCAGAAAAATGTGTTTATATATCTCTGTTTTAGGTTGCATCATTAAGTGTTAATCACCATTAGCTTAAATGAACCAATTTGCTCATTTTGCTAAATTTCACCAACTTTGGCATGGGGTGTGTGTTCTGCACGAATTTGGGCCTTTGGGCAAGTTTCAAATGACATTTCTGAATGTTTCCAATTGGCCAAATGGTTTAAAAATGATTATTTTGAAAAGTCAAAATTCAACCTCACTTGAAATTAATTAAGGCAAGTTCAAAAAGGCCATTTTGCATGGTGATGTTTTGGTGCATGAGGATGACATTTTTGGAAAGAGGAGGTTAAATATGACTTGTAGGAAAAAACCCCACCAAATTTGGCCAAATGGTTTGAGAGATATGGCCTTTTGAAGTTCACAAATTTTTGAGATTGAATTGATCATAACTTGCCAACCATACATGGGAATTGAGTGTTCTTGGACTTTTTGGAAATGGGAGAACAAGATCTTCAACTTTCATGTTGGGCAAAAATTCATTTGAAGCTTGTATCATGATGTAATTTTAAGATCAAGAAGTTTCCATTTTTGGCAAATTTGAATTACAGGTCAACTTTCTATTTTTGGAAATTTCTTGTCTGACTTTATTTTCTTCACTGTGGATGCTTGACATGATATATAAAGCTTGTATAGACATGAATGAGACCTCTCAGACCAAATCCCATCACCAAATCACTGATTAAATCCACAGTTGACCAAGTTTGACTTTCTAGGGTTTTGCTTGACTGAAGCACCTTCTGATGAATTCCAAACCCTAATTCCTTGAGATCTTGATTCCAAATGTTGTCACAACATATATGAACTCTTGATTATTGATCATGGTGCCCAAATTCTGCAAGAATGGCCACCATCCACTGTAATGACTGACTTTGACTGATTTTGACCTAATTGGCTTCATCTGCAAGTAACATGGTTAGATGACAATATTTTTGTACTTTTTTTGGTTGATAATCATATGAAAAGCAAAGATATACAAATGCAAGACATGCTTGGTGATCAAGAACCACACTCACAAGGCAACCTACCCACTAGGAGGGAAGCTAGGGCATGCAATGATCCTTGAGGCCATGATATGATATGATATGGGCCATGAGGGATCTTAGGGCCAAAATTGGGGTCTTACAGATGCCCCTATTTAAGGTCATTCTAGCCGGAGAAGTGAAGTTTAGAAATCTTCATCTCGACGCGGTAGAATGGGCTTAAATAACAGTACTGAGACAAATTTTGGTCCCTAAGAGACCTCATGATGCAAATGTATGCATGCAAAAGACACAAATTCTGTGGGGAATATGGTTCACACAGAAGAAAAGACGATCCATCGGAGTAATACACTCACCAGGAACAGAGACTCTAATGAGACTCTAGTTGGGGATAAATAAAACTGACACAGCGTGAACAAGACACGACTCTGATTAGAAAAAACAGAAAACAGACTGGAGGCTTCACTGGGGAGTGAAGGGCTCACACTGGGGGAAAAGAATTCCAAAGGAAAATAAATCCATTGGAAAGAAACAAGCTGACTCCTGGGGAGAAGCAACAAGAAAAAAAACTTCACTGAGGAAACACCAAAGAAAATGAGGTGTTACCGGTATGAGGGTAACAAACTCAGGAAGGAACACCAAGGATACCGGGTTGTAGGTATGTAACAGGTGACCGACCAAAGACGTGAATTGGTGTGTGTTCCAAAACACTCATCATCCTGAAGAGAGCGAAAGCAAACTTGTTTATAGGATGGATATTTGATTCTGTAAAGAATGCAAATCTTACTCAGTTGGGGAAACAAACAAAGTGTTCGACAAAAGAGTGCATGAGATATATTATCTATAGCCGTCAAAACATAGATAATATACTCGCATGGAAAATTATCCTGAACCGGGTTGTAGGTTGTTTATAGGATAAGATCCGAAGACGTGAATTGGTTTGTGTTCCAAAACACTCATCACCCTGAAGAAAGCTAGAACAGCAGACTTGTTTATAGGATGGACATTCGATTCCAGAAGGAATATGAATCTTACTCTGCGGAGAAAACAATCAAGAGATTGACCCAAGAGTGAACGAGATATAATATCCATTACCGGCAGACCGTGGATAGAATACTCACATGGAAGATTATCCTGAACCGGGTTGTAGGTTGTTTATAGGATAAAATCCGAAGACGTGAATTGGTTTGTGTTCCAAGACACTCATCACCCTGAAGAAAGCTAGAACAGCAGACTTGTTTATAGGATGGACATTCGATTCCACAAGGAATACGAATCTTACTCGACAAAGAAACACAAAAGGCTTCGACTGAAGAGTGCATGAGATATAATATCCATTACCGGCAGACCGTGGATAAGAATACTCGTATGAGATATATTATCTATTACCGTCAGAACGTAGATAATAAACTCGCATGGTAAGAAACACCAGAGATACCGGTTACTGGGTATATAATAGGTGATCTACCGAAAACGTGAATTGGTATATATGCCAACACACTCATCATCCGAAACACAAACTGGTTAAAGGATGGATATTCGATTCTACAGAGAATACGAATCTTGCTCAGCTGGGGAAAATCAACAAAGGATTCCAACTAAAGAGCGCATGAGATATATTATTCATTACCGGCAGACCGTGAATAATATACTCGAAAGGAAAAGACACCAGAGATACCGAAGTATATAATAGGTGACTATCCAAAACAGAGAGAGACAATCGATACCAAGCATCCGGGTAAACGAAAGACAACTCAAAGGGATAAATTGCAAGCATCCGGCAATTATCCGACAACAAAGAAATATTCGATTCCGCAAAGGGAAATAACGAATCTTACTCGATCAGGGAAAACACGAAAGGCTTCAACTGAAGAGTGCATGAGATATATTATTCATTACCGGCAGACCGTGAATAATATACTCGCATGGAAGATTATCCACAACCGGTTACTAGGTTAATAAAGGATAAATCAACCGAAAAGAAGGGCATCGGGATACCAAACTAGGTATATAATGATAACCAATCAAAAGGAACAACAGACATTACCAACAAAAGGGTAAATGAAAGGCGATCTGCTGAGGATGCATTGATGAAAATCAATGATCCGGGGAACACAATCACTGACAAAAAGGTGAAAGGACCCGCTGGGGATAAAATTGCTAGCATACGGCAATTATCCACAAAAGACTTGCTGGGGATATAAGTGCTGATCTGAGCAACTTATCCAAGCAAAGGAAAATCAACATCAAGAACTAGATGAAGATAACCACAAGGGGGAAATTGTCATCGGTTGGGATGAACAACAAAGTTAACTCTGCAAGGGGAGAGAAAACAGGGTTTATGACTACCGGTTTGTAAGTAGAAAAACCGCAAAGATAGGACTTACGACTGCTGGTTTGTAGGCAGAGGGCCAAACTCTGGTGGGGATAACCACAAAATTAGGGTTTACATCTACCGGATACGAGGTAGAAGACCAACAACTCCGCGTGGGGATCGAGCAAATCACAAATCCGCACGGGAAACCAAAATAGGGTTTATAACAAACCACAAACTGCTGAAGAGCAGGAAAATAGGATTTACAACTACCGAGTAGTAGGTAGAAAACCAAAACCTCTGGCTGGAGAATAAAAGGTGTATAACCACAAATTCTGTCAAGAAAGCCAGGAAAAATAGGACTTATAACTACCGGTATGAGGGTAGAGGCCCAAAAACATTCCGCTGGGGAACAACCCACTGGGAAGCACAAGACATTTGACGAATAGCCGATTCGGGAATAATCCGAAAAGACGGACTGAATCAAGACATGTCCTAATGAGGATATAACTCAAATAGGAACATCCATCCCAATATATGTGTTGGGAGGAAACGGAAGAAACCGTCATCCACGAGGATATATCTCGGTGGGGAACTGCAGAAGGAAGGACAACAGACATTTTCTGCTTATGGGGCTAACTCTATATGGAGAGATTTTAAACACCCGACATCTGCTTGGGGATATCTATAAAGAGATCTATATCACCATAGCAGGAGACAACAAACAAAGGATACATGGCGAGAAATGCAACATGAATATCTGAATGTTTTATGAATATGCATGAATATGCGTGATTTATGTTTGATGAATGCTGACAAAACAGACAATTCTAACACAACAGGTTCAGGAATCAAACGTCCGGTATTATACTTCCAGGGGAAAAACCAGCTGGAAAGCCAATCTGCGGAGATCTACATGCTGTAAAGCAAAGATCTGTGAGCACTGCTGAAGAAACAGAGGATCAGAGATATCAGGAGACGACCCAATCAGGGTACAGAAAGTCACAACGGGCAAAACAGCCACCAAGACGAATCTGTAGGGGAACAAGAGAAGTCCCAAAGTATCTGCAGGGGATCCCAGTGTTAACTGAGAAACAAAAAGTGCATAAGCACGAGCACGAACTGCTGTAGAAGCAACTCCACATAACTCCACTGGGGAACAACCCACTGAGGGAGAATGATATCATCCAAATAGAAACTAACTGCATAAGCAACTCTATTGGGGAAAACTGTCGGCTACTCTCTTGGGAAACAAACCACTGAGGGAGGACAGACCAAACAAGTAGATTCTGCAACAAACCAACTCTACTTGGGGAGAATCCACGTAGCAAACTGATCACAACAAGTAGATTCTGCAATATAAGCCACTCTACTGGGGATCACAAACAGTCAGGAAATCAATCCATTCTCTGGAGCTAGAGCCATCATCCGACCATACTGGGGATTGAAGGAGCATTCAACAGGCGAAACTGCCACAACAAATGCTCTGCAGACTACGCTGAGGAAAAGATGGTTGAAATACTTGGATATCAACCCAATCAACCAATGAGTAGGAAAATAAATCCTGCTCTGCTGAAGAGAATAACACTCTGATGGAGAGATTACAACAATTCCGCAGACGACTTCGCCGGGGAAAAGGTAAAGTACCGGGTATCAAACCACTGACTTACCGAGTCTTCAAAAAGAAAGCGATCGTGCTGAGGAAACAGACAATTCCGCTGGCAACTGCACTGGGAAGAGTGATAACAACTCTGCTCGCAAATCCGATGGGGATATCAATAACAACTCTACTCATGACTGTGCTGAGGAGACAAATAAAGTCTGGGGCAGACGACCCACTGGAGAAAGTGACGGGGCACCAGGATGACAAACCATCAACCGCCGAAACTTACAAGGAAACACCCATGCTGGGAAAAACTGCTGCTGGAGAAAACAAAGTCTTCAACAACACTCTGCTTGCGACTATACTGGGGAATGACCCCAACAACAACTTTGTTTGAGGAACAACCCCAACAAAGATCTTAAGAAAGAAGATACAACCAAATCAGGAATATGAACAAATGTCTTACCTGTTGGAAATCATGCCACCCTCGGGAGAGCACTGAGATATTCTTAAGTATCCTTTCAATCTTGTGAATGTTCACTTTGTTTAAACAAAAATTTTGAAAAATTTATTTGTTTAAAACAATGATATTTTATCAATTTAAAACATGCAAAACATTTATTGAATTGAAACAAATAAGAGTGCAAATAATTGGATAAAAAAGCTCAAATTTACTTGATGGAATGGTAGCCTGCAAATGGCAAGACTCCATAGACCTGTACAAGTTTGAAATCAGTGATATATATTGGAAGAGGGCTACATTGAACATAATGATCCTTTCTCTACCAATTTGAATCTCGATGTATCCGAAGCTTCAGTTGACGACGAATCGAGAATCTTCTGACGAAATGACGACTGATGAACCAGAAAGTCTTGTCAGGATGCAGTTACTTGCCAAATCCCTAATTTTTGCCTAGATTGCCCCAGGGTGAGGTACTCAATCTAGCAGGATGCAAATATTCTCTTTTTTTCCAAGTCTCTAATTTTTGCCTGAATTACCCTTGCGGGTTCTCCACCGAGACACTCATTTTTGCCTAAGCCGCCCTTTCGGGTTTTCAACTTAGCGAGCTATTCTGTTTTTCATTTGCATATACTTTTTTTTTCTAGGCAAAGTATCTCTTGACTGCATCTGAATTCACAGGACGAGTGAAATCCTCCCCATCCATTGTTGTAAGCATCAAAGCACCGCCTGAAAAGGCTCTCTTAACAACATACGGACCCTCGTAGTTTGGAGTCCACTTGCCCCTGGAATCGGGCGCGAAAGACAAAACTCTCTTGAGCACGAGGGCACCTTCTCGGAACACACGAGGCTTGACCTTCTTATCGAATGCTTTCTTCATTCTCTGCTGATATAACTGACCATGACACATGGCAGTTAATCGCTTCTCTTCAATCAAATTCAATTGGTCATAACGACTCTGAATCCATTCAGCATCAGTCAACTAGGGACCTGAGGGTATACTTTTTCTTTTTTCTTTTGGAAAAATTTTGAAAATTTTTTCCTGATTTTTGATTTTTTCTTCTTTTTTTTTCGCCCTCCTTTTTTTTTTTTTTTTTTTTTTTTTTTTTTTTTTTTCTTTTTTTTTATTGCATTTGCAATGCCCCTAGTTTGACTGTTTTGCTGATTCTCATGATACAACTGAATGAGCTCCTTTGTGCTCCAGAAGATGGGTAATCTCGTCAGGAATCCCCTTCAACATCATCTTCCTCTGCCTCAGATACAAGGAATTCAAGATTGGGAGATGGCGTTGGATCATTATGTTCAATGGGTTTAGAAATCCCTGCATAATGATTCTGGATAATGAAAAGCTTTTGTATTTAAACAAACAAATCATTTATGCAGATGAAAAAGCTGTTTTCTTGTTTTTCAGGGTTTTTTGTGATCACTGATTTCATGCAAAAAGCAAAAAGTGAAAACAAATGGAAAAACAAATGTTTAGCAATGCATTAATTGAATGAAAACATCATTGTATTAAATGCTTTGTGTAGCGGTGTATTCGTCGCTATATGATTTATCGATTAAACCATAAGCAAAGCATACAATGATTTTCGAGTCGCCACCGCACTTTTATTTATCCAAAGGACTGGCTAAAAAGCGAACAAAAGCCTAAGAAGTTTTACACGTAGAAAACTAATAAAAGATCAGAGAGTCTGGGTAAGGGGTAAATTACGCAATGGGAAGGTGTTAGGCACCCACTACGTCCTAGGTACTCCTAGGGAGCCCTTTTCACACTTGTTGTACTAAATTGTTATTTGTTATGACATAAGCATTGTGCAAACATGATTGGGATGGTGAGAAAAGAATATACAATTTTATTATTGGGTTTGAACGGATGAACCCGCTGCCTACGTACCTTCCATCAAAGGTAAGGATCAAAACGCCGTAGTTCGGCTAAAAGATTTCCAAAAGGTTGGTGGATTCAATTTTAAACAATAGCACTGAGGCTTTTCATTATCAATGGGAGAAAACTCGACCAAAACCAACATCCACCATGCGAGGATAGCTTCGACGCACTAGAGGGGTTAACCCTGTTTTCAGTACGGAAGTCTTATAGTCGACTCACTAAGGATAGGCAAGATTTACATCAACCACAATGATAATTGAAACCTAGGGCTAATGCATGAAAAGATTAATGGACAAAGCCAAAACAAGTGAATGAGTGAAGTTAATTGATTGTGATTATGAAAGGAGTCAAAGTATGATTAAGATTGATTCAAAAGAAGTATTATGAAAATGAGTTTGAAAAAGTCAAGGACTTGGGGTCCAGGTTTTTAGTTAGAAAACATGAGGAAATTTGCACAACACTTATGTCAAGTTTGAAAGTCAAGAGTGTGAAAAGTCTTAGGACATAATGAATGATGAATGGATGAGGATGGAAAGTAAAACTTCTTAGAAGGTTCACTTCTTGAAATCATATAGCAGATGATTCAAGTGTGTCCTTTGGAATAGCAATGGATGATAAATAACAAACAAAGCAAGAAAGGCGGATATCGGATGCCAATCACTGGTCTTATACCAATCTCCTAAAATAAAACTGGATATCGGATGCCACTCAATGGACTTACACTAATCTCCTCAAAAAGAAAGACAAAGATGAGAAATGGAAGTTAACTGCCAATCTGTCTGGACTTAGGTTAACTCCACAGTATGGTCCTAGAAAATCCAATGCCACATTGCAGGGACTTACAATGGATCCTCACATACAAACAGAAGCAACAATATGATCACAGGAATGCAAATGCCAACTTGCTGGGACTTACAGTTGCAACCTCACATAAACAGAGAAAGCAAAACATGGATGTCAGATGCCAATCTGTCTGGACTTACTCTAACATAC
This sequence comes from Lathyrus oleraceus, assembly GCF_024323335.1. NCBI lineage: Eukaryota > Viridiplantae > Streptophyta > Magnoliopsida > Fabales > Fabaceae > Lathyrus > Lathyrus oleraceus. The sequence continues at coordinate 8,033,896 of NC_066585.1, forward strand.
ACAGTATGGTCCTAGGAAAACAAATGCCAACTTGCAGGGACTTACAGTTGTATCCTCACATACAAACAAACAAAACAACATGTGATCATAGGAGAGCAAATGCCAACTTGCAGGGACTTACAGTTGCTTCCTCACATACAATCAAGTAAATGCATCAGGCAAAGATAAGATGAGTGGCCAAGGTGATGGTCTTATACTCACTTCCATATCATGGGAGCAACGGCCAATGGATGGTCTTACAATTGTCCTCAATGGGCAAACAACAGTGACAATATCACAAAGACAAATGAGATGATTGTGCGTTAATGGCAATTGATGATGATAAATGCATGAAGCATACAAGCAAACGTGTGCATATGAAGTAATCAATCAATCAATGAATATCAAACAGCACACTCTATAGCCAAACAAGGGGGGCTCACACAAGAGGGTTTGACTTTGAAAGTCCACTGTAATAGGTAAATGTCGCTCTTAACCTTGCCATTGAGAGGCTAAGGTGAAGCAGATGAAAAGGAGATGAGGGGTGTGCCTCATTGCTTCTATCTCAGGTCAGAGAGAGCATCAAATAGAAAGTGGGGGAGTTCAGAAAGATGGAACTCTTTCCCCTTTATTGACTCGATTAGATCTTGGGTTTTTATCTCAATGCTTCAACCATATAATGGGAGCAAAGAGAGGACACACTGAATAGTGGGGAATAGATTGCTTATCCCTACCTTCCACCAATTGCCTTACTTGAAGGACTTTTCCTGCTTGGGACAATTTTAAACACACACAGGCATTGCCTCTTAAGGAGGACTTCAGACAGTTTGCCCGGTCAAATAACAGACCGGGTCTCCAGACTACATGAAGAAGAAGTAATTATACCTCAAAGCAAATGCTAAATAGCAAAGCAAGCAACTAAAGCAACTAAAGTACCTGAAAAAGTCAAACTTATTAGTAAACAAATCAACAGTTCAAACCAAAAGAAATGGATAAACAACAGTCAACCATAAACAGAGGTGCCAAGGCACAAAGCCAAACTTATATGAGTCACACCTACAAAACAAGGGTTAGCACAATATATATAATCCAACTCAATCAAATTTGAATGATCTTTGAGGCATTGGTGCTTAACCTGAAACAATAGCTCAATGGTAAGCTCAAAAGACCACTAGGACTAGCCTAGGGTCAAAGATGAAAGAAAAAGTCAAACAGCAAAGAAAGGTCAACCCAATTCATGTTCAAACATTTAAGAAGCTATCTCAATTGGATTCACATTCAAATCATGCATTATTATCATTTCGTGAACATAGGAAGGCAATGCATGGCAAGGGAAGCATACAAATAGGTCAACAGCAAGACCTCATTCAAAAGTCGACCCAAACATTCTCAAAAATCATCAAATAAATCACATTCAATCCTAACATCTAGCATGGCAAGCATGTCAAATTTCATGGCATTTGGATGAGAGGAAGGCAGTCAATTAAAATCAAGAAGTCAACATAATTTCAAGCATGCACAATGAAGGTCAACAAACATGGGTCAACTTCAAAAAATCATATCAAATTGAAAACAGAAGAGAAATGAATGAGATTAACACCAATGCAAAGCTCAAGGAGTCTAGTTATCACATATGAAATTTCATGGTCATACAATAAGATTTGAGAATTTCACAAAAGATTTGGCAACATGTACCACATAAAGTCAACAATTGACTAGGCAGGGAAGAAAATTCACAATCAAATGGAAAACAGCATGATTAAATCCAAGAAAATTCACAAGTCAACTAGACATACAAGAGTAAGTTCATGCAAAATTTGAGGTCATTTGGATGTAAGGAAGCATGGTAATGAAAATCATGAAGTTGGACATCAATGGTGTGACACAAATTGTCACACCCTAATTCAAAAAATCATAACTCACAAACCACAAATGATAAATGCACAAACTCTACACCAAAATCACCATGAATGTGTCTAGTTTAAGCACAAAAAATTTGGGAGTCATTGGATACATTCTCATCATTTCACAATTGATTTGGCAAGGTGCACAAAATTTGGTCACATGTCACAAACCCTAAGGCCATTTAAAAACCACTCATCCAAAAATTCTGGAAAAATAATGATAAAAAAGTAGAGATCATGATGAACATAACACAAAAAATCCCATTGATTTTGGACCAAGATTGAACAAGTTATGATTTTTACAAGATGGGCATCAAAGATGAAATAATTATTGAAATTAACATTGAAAGAATGGCATTTTGGTAATATTGGAATCCACTAATCAAAACACAGTCGTTTTGGGCAGGGATTGAAATGTTTCTATTGGTTGTTGGGAAAGAAGCCATGCACGTGAGAAATGGGGCAGAAAATCTGGGAAAACACAAATTGGGAAACTAGGGTTCATATCCAAAAATCATGATTTCGCAATCTTGCCCAAAAATCAAAATTAAATACATGGAAATGATCAGCAAGCCATGGCAAACAAGAATCTACCATTGATTTTCATTAAAACCACACAAAGGTCGAGAATCGAGCAAAAACATATTCTAACATCAAACTTCAAAACCATATATCTTCATGGATAAGCAATCATTTTCAAAAAGGGAAGCATCATGATACTCAGCATTGAAAGACCTTTCCAAAGTATATGTCAATTTGACAAAAGAGGGAGGTCGAATCCATACCTATTTTTGAAGGAACAGTGGTATCTTGATGTTCTTTGTTGTTATTGAAGTGAGACAGTTGCTCAATGGCCCTCCTGATGATGAATGGATGAAAAATCCTTTGACTTGTGGAGGCTTTCAATGTTCAACTTTGATGTTTTGGACTGGTTTGGTAAAATGCCAAAAGCAAAGTGGATAGGTGATTTACATCAGTGAATTTTTCTTGGTTTTTTTGTTTGGATGTGGTGACAGGATTTTTGAAAGGCAAAGCAAAATGGCCAGGTGAGGTTTTGGAGTGAGTGTGCATCCATGAAGTTCTACTGGTTTGGTTGGTTTAACATGATGAAAATGATGGTGACATAACAGTGCCAGGTCTAAGTTTGGTTCATGGTGAGTTTGGACTGAGAGATTTGGAATGCCAAAGCAGCAAGGTGATTTGAGAGAGTGTATGAAGTTGGTTTTGGTTTTGGTAAATGCAAGTGGGAGGGGCTTTTGTTGGTCTGCTACTGCAGGGTTTGACAGGAAATGCAGTTGTTGATGTTCCTTGTTTAAAGCCAGGCCAGAGTTAGGTTACCTTGGAAGCCTGGGCAGAAAAGTGGAAAATGCAAAGCAAGGCCAAAAAAAGCAGTTCTTTGGATCAGTGCTTTTTTCTGCAATATGTTTGATTGTGTTTGATGCTGCTAGTTTGGGGGCAGAAAATGGTGAGGAAATGTTGGGTTGAGCAGGGCCAGGCTAGGTTATTTCACTTGGTGTTTTTTTTTGAATAGGTCTTGAAGAAGTGCAAGAAGAGTTTTGAGAATACAAGGTTTTGTTGGTTAGCAGGTTTTATGTCATGTTAGCAAGGCAAGGTAAGGTTGGCTCTGCTACTGGTTTTTCATGGCAGGGTTAGTGAGCAAAATCAATTTCCATATGCCAATCCCTTTTCTGATGGATGCTGTTGTCTACCAATGGTAGGAAAATGATGCAGGATCTTTTTTAAGCCAGCCTTAGTTTGTTATGTTTTTTGACAGCAAAGTGAGGGCAAGGTTCATCCTTTTGACAGAAATTGCAAACAAAATGCCAACCCTGTCTCAATGAATGTGTTCTGTTATGTAGTTGTGGTCAGGCCATTGCCATTCCAAAAAAGGACAGCAGGAACATGTACAAGGTATGGTCGGTTTTGGTCCTAGGCATGGTTTTGTTCTGAGAGCATCAATCAAAAATGAAGTGCTGTTGGTTTTTGAGAGGAATAGCCAAGGGTTGTGTTCTTTTTGTTGTAACAGATTTTGGCAAGGCCAGTCTTTGAATGAGTGTGGTTTGCTGTTGGTTTCTGTTGCAAGGCAGGATGGAGGCTTGTTCTACTGTTTTGATGACAGGAAAAATGCAAATGGCCAGGTGAGTTCCTTGAAATCAGGATGCCTCCTCCAATTGCCTTGGCCAAAGAAATGGTTTTGTCCTGCTGCCCTTGCTACTACTGTCTTCAAAAAGGACAGAAAATACATTACCAAAAAAAACTGCTATTGAGTGTCCCTTTTGGTGGCAGGGCAATTTTTTACTGTGGTATTTGACAGAAAATTTCTAAATGCCGAAGCAAGGTGGATGGATTTTGAGTGAAAGAAAAATGGTTCCTGCTGTGCTGCTACTGCAGAAAAAGAAAAATCATCAAAGCTGTTATGGTCATGGTACAAGTATGGTTGTGGAAGCATGGTGAACACATGTACTTTTGCCCAATTTTTAGCAACTAAGCATGGCCTTCTATTGTTGTTGGTTTAGGCTGCAAGATGAGGTCTCAAATGACAGAAAAAATGCTGCATAATTGCTGTTCTTTTGAGGTACAAGGCAAGGCATGGTGGATGGTATGGACAAGTATGGTGAGATTGTACTTTTCTTACAATTCAAGCAACCAAGCAATGGCCTCATGTACTGCATATTTTGACTTTGCAAACACATTCTAAATGACATTTCTGAGCTGTTCCAATTGGCCAAATGTTGAAAAAATGTTTATATCAAAAAGTCAAACATTGGTCAAACTTGCATTTAAATGAGAAAAGTCAAAAAATGCCATTTTGATTGGTGAAGTTTTGGCTCATGAAATTTATATTTTTGGAAAGAGGGGATCAAATGTGACTTGTAGGAAAAAACCCCATCAAAATTGGCCAAACGGTTTGGGAGATATGGCCCTTTGAAGTTCAAGATTTTCTGAAATCGATTCGATCATAACTTGCCAACCATACATGGGAATTAAGAGTTCTAGGACTTTTTGGAAATGGGAGAACAAGATCTTCAACTTTCATGTTGGGCAAAAATTCATTTGAAGCTTTTATCATGATGTAAGTTGAGGATCAAGAAGTTTCCATTTTTGGCAGTTAAAATTACAGGCCCAGTTTCCATTTTTGGAAATTTTTGATCTGGCTTCAAATTCTTCCATGATGAGGTTGGACATGACATATGAGGCTTATATAAGCATGAATGAACTCCTTCAAATCAATTCCATCCATCAAATCACTGATTAAATGGCCAGTTGACCAAGTTTGACTTTCTGTTGACTTTTCTAGGGTTTTGCATGATTGAACCACTTCTGATGAATTCCAGACCCTAATTCCTTGAGACCTTGATTTCCAATGATGTCCCAAGTTGTGTGAACTCTTGATTATTGGTCATGGTGCCCAAATTCTGCAAGAATGGCCATCATCCATTGCTTTGACTGACTGTTGACTGTCTTTGACCTAATTGCTGATAATTGCTTCAACTGCAAGCAACAAGGTTAGACTGACAATATTTTTGTACTTTTTGGATGATAAACATATGAAAAGCAATAATATACAAATGCAAAAACATGCTTGGTGATCAAGAACCACACACACAAGGCAACCTACCCACTAGGAGGGAAGCAAAGGCATGCAATGATCCTTGAGGCTATGATATGAGATGATATGGGCCATGAGGGATCTTAGGGCCAAAATTGGGGTCTTACAGATGCCCCTATTTAAGGTCATGCTAGCCGGAGAAGTGAAGTTTAGAAATCTTCATCTCGACGCGGTAGAATGGGCTTAAATAACAGTAATGAGACAAATTTTGGTCCCTAAGAGACCTCATGATGCAAATGTATGTATGCAAAAGACACAAATTCTGTGGGGAATATGGTTAACACAGAAGAAAAGACGATCCTATCGGAGTAATACACTCACCAGGAACAGAGACTTTGACAAGACTTTAGTTGGGGATAAACAACACTGACATAACGTGAACAAGACACGACTCTGATTAGAAGATAACAGAAAACAGACTGTAGGCCTCACTGGGGAGTGAAGGACTCACACTGGGAAAAGAAATCCAAAGGAAAATAAATCCATTGGAGAGACACAAGCTGACTCCTAGGGAGAAGCAACGGGAAAACTTCACTGAGGAAGCACCAAAGAATGAGGTGTTACCGGTATGAGGGTAACAAAAAATCAGGAAGGAACACCAAGGATACCGGGTTGTAGGTATGTAACAGGTGACCGACCAAAGACGTGAATTGGTGTGTGTTCCAAAACACTCATCATCCTGAAGAGAGCGAAAGCAAACTTGTTTATAGGATGGATATTTGATTCTGTAAAGAATGCAAATCTTACTCAGTTGGGGAAACAAACAAAGTGTTCGACAAGAGAGTGCATGAGATATATTATCTATAGCCGTCAAAACGTAGATAATATACTCGCATGGAAAATTATCCTGAACCGGGTTGTAGGTTGTTTATAGGATAAAATCCGAAGACGTGAATTGGTTTGTGTTCCAAGACACTCATCACCCTGAAGAAAGCTAGAACAGCAGACTTGTTTATAGGATGGACATTCGATTCCACAAGGAATACGAATCTGACTCTGTGGAGAAAACGATCAAAAGATTGACTCGAGAGTGAACGAGATATAATATCCATTACCGTCAGAACGTGGATAGAATACTCACAAAGGGAGATTATCCTGAACCGGGTCGTAGGTTGTTTATAGGATAAAATCCGAAATCGTGAATTGGTTTTGTGTTCCAAAACACTCATCACCCTGAAGAAAGCTAGAACAGCAGACTTGTTTATAGGATGGACATTCGATTCTACAACGGGAAAACGAATCTTACTCGACTGGGGAAGATCAACAAAGGATTCCGACCAAAGAGCGCATGAGACATATTATTCATAGCCGTCAAAACGTGAATAATAACCTCGCATGGAAGATTATCCTTAACCGGGTTGTAGGTTGTTTATAGGATAAAAATCCGAAAAGAAAGGCATCAGGATACCAGAATAGGTATATAATGGTGACCAATCAAAAGGAGCAACAGACATTACCGACAAAAGGGTAAATGAAAGGCGATCTGCTGAGGATTCACTGGTGAAAACCAATGATCCAGGGAACACAATCACTGACACAAGGTGAAAGGACCCACTGGGGATAAAATTGCTAGCATACGGCAATTATCCACAAAAGACTTGCGAGGGATATAAGTGCTGATCTGAGCAACTTATCCAAGCAAAGGAAAAATCAACATCAAGAACTAGATGAAGATAACCACAAGGGAAATTGTCATCGGTTGAGATGAACAACAAAGTTAACTCTGCAAGTGGAGAAAACAGGGTTTATGACTACCGGTTTGTAAGTAGAAAAACCGCAAAGATAGGACTTACGACTGCTGGTTTGTAGGCAGAGGGCCAAAAAGGGTGGAGATGACCACAAAATTAGGGTTTACATCTACCGAATACGGGATAGAAGACCAACAACTCCACGTGGGGATAGAACGAATCACAAATCCGCACGGGAAACCAAAATAGGGTTTATAACAAACCACAAACTGCTGGAGAGCAGGAAAATAGGATTTACAACTACCGACTGTTAGGTAGAAAACCAAAACTCTGGCTGGAGAATAAAAGGTGTATAACCACAAATTCTGTCAAGAAAGCCAGGAAAAGTAGGACTTATAACCACAGGTATGAGGGTAGCGGCCCAAAATTACTCCGCTGGGGAACAACCCACTGGGAAGCACAAGACATTTGACAAATAGCCAATTCGGGAATAATCCGAAAAGACAGACTGAATCAAGACACGTCCTAATGAGGATGTAACTCAAATAGGAACATCCATCCCAATATATGTGTTGGGAGGAAACAGAAGAAACCGTCATCCACGAGGATATATCTCAGTGGGGAACTGCAGAAGGAAAGGCAACATTTTCTGCTTATGGGGCTGACTCTATATGGAGAGATTTTAAACACCCGACATCTGCTTGGGGAGATCTATAAAGAGATCTATATCACCCGTGCAGGAGAACACGACAAGCAAAAGATACATGGCAAGAAATGCAACATGAATATCTGAATGTTTATGAATATGCATGAATATGCGTGATTTATGTTTGATGAATGCTGACAAAACAGACAACTCCCACACAAACAGGTTCAGGAATCAAAACGTCCGATATTATACTTCCAAGGGAACAACCAGCTGGAGAGCCAATCTGCGGAGATCTTCATGCTGTAAAGCAAAGATCTGCGGGTACTGCTGAAGAAGCAGAGGATCAGAGATATCAGGAAACAAACCAATCAGGGTACAGAAAGTCACAATGGGCAAAGCAGCCACCAAGATGAATCTGTAGGGGAACAAGAGAAGTCCCAAAGTATCTGCAGGGGATCTCAGTGTCAACTGAGAAACAAAAGGATGCATTGCACAAGCACGAACTGTTGTAGAAGCAAATCCACATAACTCCGCTGGGGAACAACCCACTGAGGGAGAGTGATATCATCCAAATAGAATCTAACTGCATAAGCAACTCTACTGGGGAAAACTGTCGGCTACTCTCTTGGGGAACAACCCACTGAGGGAGGACAGATCAAACAAGTAGATTCTGCAACGAACCACTCTACTTGGGAAAGAATATGCATAGCAAACTGATCACAACAAGTAGATTCTGCAATATAAGCCACTCTACTGGGGATCACAAACAGTCAGGAAATCAATCCGTTCTCTGGATGGTAGGGCCATCATCCGACCATACCGGGGATTGAAGGAGTACTCAACAGGCGAAATTGCCATAACAAATACTCTGCAGACTATGCTGAGAAAAAGATGGTTGAAAACACTGGGATGTCGACCCAATCAACCGCTGAATAGGAAAATAAATCCTGCTCTGCTGAAGAGAACAAACTCTGATGGAGAGATAGCAACAATTCCGCAGACGACTTCGCCGGGGAAAAGGTAAAGTACCGGGTATCAAACCGCTGACTTACCGAGTCTTCAAAAGAAAACGATCGTGCTGAGGAAACAACTCCGCTGGCAACTGCATTGGGAAGAGTGATAACAACTCTGCTCGCGAATCCGATGGGGATATCAATAACAGCTCTACTCATGACTGCCGAGGAGACAAATAAAGTCTGGGGCATACGACCCACTGGAGAAAGTGACGGGGCACCAAGATGACAAACCATCAACCGCCGAAACTCACAAGGAAACACCCATGCTGGGAAAACTGCTGCTGGAGAAAACGAAGTCTTCAACAACACTCTGCTTGCGACTATACTGGGGGAACAACCCCAACAACAACTCTGTTTGAGGAACAACCCCAACAAAGATCTGAAGAAAGAAGATACCACCAAACCAGGAATATGAACCAATGTCCTACCTGTTGGAAATCATGCCACCCTCGGGAGAGCACTGAGATATTCTTGAGTATCCTTTCAATCTTGTGAATGTTCACTTTGTTTAAAACAATTTTTTTTGAAAAATTTTGATTTGTTTAAAACAATGATATTTTATCAATTTAAAACATGCAAAACATTTGTTGAATTGAAACAAATAGAGTGCAAATAATTGGATAAAAAGCTCAAATTGATTTGATAGAATGGTAGTCTGCAAATGGCAAGACTCCATAGATCTGTACAAATTTGAAATCAGTGATATATATTGGAAGAGGGCTACATTGAACATAATGATCCTTTCTCTACCAATTTGAATCTCGATGTATTCGAAGCTTCGGTTGACGGCGAATCGAGAATCTTCTGACGAAATGACGACTGATGAACCAGAAAGTCTTGTCAGGATGCAGTTACTTGCCAAATCCCTAATTTTTGCCTAGATTGCCCCAGGGTGAGGTACTCAATCTAGCGGGATGCAAATATTCTCTCTTTTTTCATGTCTCTAATTTTTGCCTGGATTACCCTTGCGGGTTCTCCACCGAGACGCTCATTTTTGCCTAAGCCGCCCTTTCGGGTTTTCAACTTAGCGAGCTATTCTGTTTTTTCATTTGCATATACTTTTTTTTTTTTTAGGCAAAGTATCTCTTGACTGCATCTGAATTCACAGGACGAGTGAAATCCTCCCCATCCATTGTTGTAAGCATTAAAGCACCGCCTGAAAAGGCTCTCTTAACAACATATGGACCCTCGTAGTTTGGAGTCCACTTGCCCCTGGAATCGGGCGCGAAAGACAAAACTTTCTTGAGCACGAGGTCACCTTCTCGGAACACACGAGGCTTGACCTTCTTATCGAATGCTTTCTTCATTCTCTGCTGATATAACTGACCATGACACATGGCAGTTAATCGCTTCTCTTCGATCAAATTCAACTGGTCATAACGACTCTGAATCCATTCAGCATCAGTCAACTTGGCTTCCATCAAGACTCGCATTGATGGGATCTCCACCTCTACTGGGAGAACGGCTTCCATGCCATAAACAAGAGAAAAAGGGGTTGCCCCTGTTGAAGTGCGTACAGACGTACGGTATCCATGCAAAGCAAATGGCAGCATCTCATGCCAATCTTTGTACGTGACAGTCATCTTCTGGATGATCCTCTTGATATTCTTGTTAGCAGCTTCAACAGCCCCATTCATCTTAGGTCTGTAAGGAGAGGAGTTATGGTGTGCAATCTTGAATTCAGCGCACAACTCATCCATCATCTTATTGTTCAGATTGGATCCATTATCAGTAATGATCCTCTCTGGCACACCATAACGGCAAATCAGCTGGTTCTTGATAAACTTCACAACCACCTGTCTGGTTACATTCGCGTATGAAGCGGCTTCAACCCATTTGGTGAAGTAATCAATCGCTACGAGAATAAACCGATGCCCGTTGGATGCTTTCGGCTCAATCATGCCGATCATGTCGATTCCCCACATAGAGAAAGGCCATGGTGATGAAATCACATTCAGGAGTGTCGGAGGAATATGAATCTTATCCGCATAAATTTGACACTTGTGACATTTCTTCACATACTTGCAACAGTCAGACTCCATTGTCAGCCAATAATAGCCCGCTCTCAACATTTTCTTAGCCATGGCATGTCCATTGGAATGAGTACCAAATGAACCCTCATGGACCTCAGTCATCAATAGGTTTGCTTCGTGTCTATCCACGCATCTGAGCAAAACCATATCGAAATTCCTCTTATACAGCACTTCACCACTGAGGTAGAAACTGCCTGACAACCTTCTCAAAGTTTTCCTATCTTTCACAGATGCCCCAGGCGGGTAGACCTGGTTCTGGAGGAAATTTTTGATATCAAAATACCAAGGCTTGTCATCTTTCACTTCTTCGATTGCAAATATGTGAGCTGGTCTGTCCAAGCGCATCACAGTAATATTGGGGACATCATTCCACCGTCTGACCACTATCATGGAAGCAAGCGTTGCAAGAGCATCCGCCATCCGATTATCCTCTCGAGGAATGTGATAAAATTCAACTTCTGTAAAGAATGTTGAAATTCTCCTTGCGTAATCTCTGTACGGAATGAGACTTGGCTGGTTCGTCTCCCATTCACCCTTGATCTGATTGATAACTAGGGCCGAATCACCATAGACATCAAGATACTTGATTCTCAAATCAATGCATTCTTCAAGTCCCATTATACAGGCTTCATACTCCGCCATGTTGTTCGTGCATTTGAAAGTTAGCCTTGCTGTAAACGGAATGTGTGAACCTTGAGGAGTGATAATCACTGCCCCAATTCCATTTCCATATTGATTAACAGCGCCATCAAACACCATCGTCCATCTGGAACCAGGTTCTGGACCTTCATCAAGTGTAGGCTCATCGCAATCTTTCATCTTCAAATACAGAATTTCCTCGTCAGGGAAGTCATACTGAACAGACTGATGATCTTCAATCGGCTGGTGCGCTAGATGGTCAGCCAAGATACTACCTTTGATAGCTTTCTGAGCTCGATACTCAATATCATACTCAGACAACAACATCTGCCAACGGGCAATCCTCCCAGTTAAAGCAGGCTTCTCGAAGATATACTTAATTGGGTCCATTCTGGATATCAACCAAGTTGTATGATTTATCATGTACTGGCGCAAACGCTTAGCAGCCCAAGCTAAAGCACAGCACGTCTTCTCAAGTGTAGAGTATCGAGACTCACAATCAGTAAACTTCTTACTGAGGTAGTATATAGCAAACTCCTTCTTCCCTGATTCGTCTTGTTGACCGAGTACACAACCCATCGAGTCTTCAAGAACTGTTAAATACATGATCAGAGGTCTTCCTTCCACAGGCGGAGACAAAATCGGAGGTTCAGACAGATAATCTTTGATACTGTCGAAAGCTTTCTGGCAATCCTCGGTCCAATCATGCGACTGATCTTTCCGGAGGAGCTTGAATATCGGCGCACATGTGGCAGTCATGTGGGATATAAATCTGGAAATGTAGTTCAAGCGGCCAAGAAAACCTCGGACTTGCTTCTCAGTTTTGGGTGCAGGCATCTCTTGTATTGCTTTGACCTTTGCAGGATCAACCTCAATACCTCTTTCGCTTACCACAAAACCCAACAACTTGCCGGAACGGACTCCAAATGTACATTTGTTCGGATTCAGGCGAAGTTTGAACTTTCTCAAACGCTGAAAAAGCTTCAACAAATGCTCAACATGCTCAACTTCCGTTCGGGACTTAGCGATCATATCATCAACATAGACTTCTATCTCCTTGTGCATCATGTCATGAAACAAGGTAGTCATAGCTCGTTGATACGTGGCTCCGGCGTTCTTCAAACCGAAGGGCATCACTCGATAACAGAATGTTCCCCAAGGTGTGATGAATGTTGTCTTCTCCATATCCTCTGGTGCCATCTTGATTTGATTATATCCAGAAAATCCGTCCATAAAGGAAAAGACTTTGAATTTAGCTGTATTGTCTACCAACATGTCAATGTGTGGTAGAGGAAAATCATCTTTTGGGCTAGCTTTATTCAAATCTCTATAGTCAACGCACATACGGACCTTTCCGTCCTTCTTAGGAACAGGCACAATATTGGCCACCCATTGAGGATATGTAGAAGTCACCAGAAACCCCGCATCAATTTGCTTCTGAACTTCTTCTTTGATCTTTACTGCCATATCTGGATGAGTTCTTCTGAGCTTCTGCTTCACAGGCACGCACTCAGGCTTCAAAGGCAGGAAATGTTGCACAATATCTGTATCTAAACCCGGCATGTCTTCATAGGACCAAGCAAAGATATCTGAATATTCTCGTAGCAAACTGACCAAATCTTCCTTGACAGACTCTTCAAGAAGTGCCCCGATCTTCACCAGACGAACACAATCCTCAGACCCCAAGTTGACTGTTTCCAAGTCTTCGAGATGCGGCTGAATGATCTTCTCTTCGTGCTCAAGAAGACGGGTAATCTCATCAGGAACCCCCTCAACGTCATCTTCTTCTGCCTCAAATACAGGGAATTCAAAATTGGGAGATGGCGTTGGATCATTATGTTCAATGGGTTTTAGGATCAATCTGCATAATGATTTTGGTTAAGGAAAAAACTTCAGCATTTAAACAAGCAAACCATTATGCAGATGAAAAATGTTTGCTCTTTTTTTTGTTTTTATGGTTTTTTGTGATCACTGATTTCATGCAGAAAAGCAAAAAGTGAAAACAAAGGAAAAACAAATGTTAAACAATGCATTAATTGAATGAAAACATCATTGTATTAAATGCTGCCAACAATGTCATCACTTCTCCTTTTGGCATGGGAGAAGGTTTTAAACAAAATGAACAATTTACTCTGATCTATGGATGACTGTAGGAACATCTACAGCGACCCAATTGTGGCAGACACCACCAGGAATAACAAAATTGTTCAAGTCCTCTGCTTCCTCTTCAATGATGGCAGCAGCTTCCTCTTCTTCAGGTTGATTGGCGTGAATGAACCCTCCACTCTTGAACAGACCTTGCTCATTGCATGCCCCAGAACCATAGCCAATGCCAGCCCGGGATTTGTTGTCTTCAAGTTCAATCACCTTCCCCAAACCAGCAACTGCACCACATTCAATGGCCAGCTTAGCATCTCGGTAGGAAGTGAATGAAGGAGACTTCTTCTCGATTGGTTCATCAATAGATAAAGCTTGGAACTGAGTTCCAACTTCATCCTCTGCGTCAATGTACGAGAAAGAAGACAGATGGCTAACCAGGAGAGCCTTTTCTCCCCCTACTACAACCAATTTCTTGTTCTTCACAAATTTCAGCTTCTGGTGTAGGGTGGATGTCACGGCGCCAGCCTCGTGAATCCATGGTCTGCCTAAGAGACAGCTGTATGATGGGTGGATATCCATTACTTGGAAAGTAACCTGGAAATCACTTGGTCCTATTTTGATTGGGAGATCAACTTCCCCAGTCACGGTCTTGCGCGACCCATCAAATGCTTTCACAACAATCCCACTCTGCCTCATAGGAGGACCTTGATATGACAGTCGAGAGAGTGTGGATTTTGGCAATACATTAAGAGAAGATCCAGTGTCCACCAACACATTGGACATTGCATCAGATTTGCAATTCATAGAGATGTGTAAAGCCATGTTGTGGTCTCTTCCCTCCTCAGGGAGATCAGCGTCACAAAAGCTCAAAGTGTTGCAAGCGGTAATGTTTGCAACAATGCTATCAAATTGTTCCAGGGTGACGTCGTGATCAACATATGCCAGGTCCAAGACCTTCTGCAGAGATTCCCTATGGGGTTCTGAATTCAGCAGTAGAGAAAGAATAGAAATCTTGGAGGGCGTGTGTAGAAGCTGGTCTACAATATTGTACTCGCTCTTTCTGATGAGCCTCAGCATCTCATCAGATTCTTCATCAACAATGCCACTTGGGCCAACTGAAGAAACAGGAGTCTTTTGTACGGATGAGGAGGGTTTGGCAACATCAAGTGCCGGATTCTGAGCATTCACAGCTGTCCCCACAGGACGCTCAACAGATTCAGAAGCAACAGGGGCTTTAGCAGGTGCGGAAAACACACGACCACTTCGGGTCAACCCACTGACATCAGCAATATTAGTTACGGAAGTGGAAGGCAAAGGTACTTCGACCCCATCCTGGACAGCAACAGGATTGTATCTGAAAGGTACAGCTTTGTCAGATGAATAGGGCACAGGGCCAGCTGGTTTAATGACCAAGGAAGGGGAAACCTTTGGCTTGTTGCTATTATAGCAAATAACAACTGGTTCAGGCAGCTTGAACACTGGTGAAATGACGTTCACTTCAGGTTCAACTTCATCAACATTGCGATTCTGGAGAATCTCAATGGTACCTTCATTCAACAACTTCTGAAGTTCTCTGCGTACTTGATCGCAACCCAGACGATTAACCGAACAAACGCGGCACTTGTCGTGGTTATGCTCCAAATAACTGTACTGACACAGCATCTTATGTAAATCAACCAACGACTGCCTGATGTGGCTGACATACTTGACCTTGTACCTCCCAAGGCATTCTTGAATCATGTTGACAGATTTCCCATGCGCAGGCAATGGGTTCTTGGTGACGTTCGGGCTTGAGTCCTCAAAACTCAGGATTCCACTTCTCATAAGGTCTTGCACCTTAGTCTTCAGCTGGAAGCAATTCTCAATATCATGGCCCGGAGCACCAGAATGATAGACACAGTGTAGGTCAGGCTTATACCACCACTGAGGGTTGACCGGTATAGCCGGAGGATCTCTCGGAGAAACCAACTTCCGCTCTATTAGAGAGGGATATAACTCCGCATACGACATAGGAATCGGATCAAAACTGATCTTCTTCCTTTCGTAACCCATGTTTGCCTGATTACTCGTACTCCCACGAGGCTGATAAGCCTGTTGCTGTGGACGAGATTGTTGTTGTTGGTACTGCGGTTGTTGATATTGTTGCTGATGCTGATACTGTTGATGTTGAGGAGTATTGTCCTTGAAAACAGGTGCTACGTGAGCCACCTGGTGCTGATGACTGACATGTCGTGCAGGATTCCTCTGAACAGAGGGTCTTCTGTGTTTGGGCTGAGATTGAACGGCATGTGCTTCACCTTCTTTCCTCTTAAATGCCCCATATCGTTTAGAGGAAGAGCTATCATCCTTAGCCAACCGTCCTTCACGGACACCTTCTTCGAGACGCATCCCCATGTTCACCATCTCGGTGAAATCAGAGGGAGCGCTTGCTACCATCCGCTCATAATAAAATGAGCCAAGAGTCTTCAGAAAGATCTTGGTCATTTCCTTCTCTTCCAGCGGTGGAGTGATTTGAGCTGCCAGCTCTCGCCATCTCTGGGCGTACTCCTTGAACGATTCCTTGTCCTTCTGGGACATGGACCTGAGTTGATCTCGGTCAGGCGCCATATCGACGTTGTACTTATATTGCTTGACGAAAGCTTCGCCAAGGTCATTGAAAGATCTGATGTTGGCGCTGTCCAAGCTCATGTACCATCTGAGCGCGGCACCAGATAGACTGTCTTGGAAATAATGAATCAGGAGTTGATCATTATCAGTCTGTGTTGACATCTTCCTGGCGTACATGACCAGGTGAGCAAGCGGACAGGTGTTCCCTTTGTATTTTTCAAAGTCCGGGACCTTGAATTTGATCGGTATCTTGACACCGGGAACTAGGCAGAGTTCGGCTGCAGACTTGCCGAATAGGTCTTTGCCTCGAAGAGTCCTCAATTCCTTTCTCAGCTCAAGGAATTGATCGTTCATGGCATCCATCTTTTCATGAACGTCTGCGCCCTCAGATGGCTCGGAGTGATAGATGATGTCGTCTACCCTTGGCATGGTATGCACGACAGGAGGAGCGGCGATAGGGACCGAGCTAGACGCCGGCATTTGAGCGAAGGTTGGCGCAGGAATATCTGGCATAAAACCTGGGGGCATGCCCCAAGGAAACCCGGGCGGCATGGCATTGGGCGCGTGGGTGCTGACTGGCACTGTAGAAGTAGCTACCTCTGAAATGACTGTCCTCTGAGCAGGAGTTGCAGGCGTCGGAGCAGGTTGATTCTGAGCGGCAAGGAGTTGCTCCATCAAAGCGCCAAGTCTGGCGACCTCTTCCTTCAATTCTCTGTTCTCTTGTTCCAACTGCTCCATGATTCTTGCAGAGTTGACTCGTGTATAATACCGGTGAATCAGCTTGTCTTCAAAATAAATGAAGAACAGAGGTTAGGACAAGAAGACCAGAAACAAAGGGTACCTGTTTATGCAAGAATGATGCATGAAATGCTTGTGCAAATGCTTTGTTTTCAAGGAACCCTTAGGGTATTATTTGCAATATTTTGATTAATTTAAGCATTTTTGATTCCTCATGGAAAATATTTCATTCAATACATCAAGACAAAAAGTACAGCATTTTAAATTACAAAGAGAAAAGGTAAATGACATCCTATGGATCCCTAAAAGCTCGGGATGCTGGAAGACGAGAAGTGCACAACTTCTTGATCTCTCTCTCATAGGCCGCTTCCATGTCAGCTTTCTCCTTTGCAAGTCGATCATACCTCCTCTTCCAGAATTTGGAAGACTGAGGAAGCAGAGAAGTCCAAGCGTCGTTCGGATCATCGATCACTCGGTGCTCGAGGAATTCAATCATAGCGTCCTTCTCCTTGAGCTGCTGCAGCAATTCCTCTCTCTCACGGATCCAAGCACGCGAAAGGTCTTCTTCTCTCAACTCCTCTACACGTTGGGTAGGGAGGGTTGAAGGCCCAGCCACATCCAACGGTGTAGGTCTCGGATGATCATACGGCATCAAGTAAGTGGCAGCTCTTTGTCTGACCCAAGAGGTGTATGGCTCCAAAGCAATGCAGTTCTTTGGGCCCAACTCATTCCTACTCTTCTTGTGAACACTGCGCCATGCACGGACAAATCTGGCTTTCAGGCCTTGGGGATCTTTACCCTCCTGAAAGAACACACCTTCTAACAGAATGCTATTAGGTTTATCCTTTAGGGGGAACCCAAGCTGGCGACGTGCAAGTATAGGATTGTAGCTGATCCCACCACATGTACCAAGAAGGGGCACATTAGGGAATTCACCACAATAGTCGATGATCTGGACGGTATCATACACGCGATCATACCAAGTGATATCATCATTGGTGAGAGACATGAGTCTCTGAGACCACCGTAGACATCCCTTGTTCTCCTTGAAAGCAACTGTCTGCGGCAAGTGCGAAATAAACCACTTGTACAGCAGGGGTAAACAGCAGACAATGACTCCTCCATTCTTCATATTCCTCAGGTGCAAGGAGACATATGTATCACCCAACAAAGTCGGAACTGGATTAAGAACCGAGAAGATCCTAATGGCGTTCATGTCCACGAACTTGTCGAAGTTGGGAAATAGCACCAATCCATAGATGAGTAATACAAAGAGAGCCTCAAAGGCATCCTCACTCATGGCCTTCCCATAAAAGGTAGCTTGGGCAATGAGGAACTCGGAAGGAAAACCCTGAATTCCGCCTTTGGTAGTCAGGTTAGCTCTAATCAGTTCTTCATCTATATGCAACAAGCTGGCAATCTCTCGAGCAGATGGAATATCCTCTAAGCCACTGAACGGCACTTGATCCAGAATTGGAATCCCAATGAGATGAGAATACTCCTCCAAGGTTGGCAATAGCTGGAAGTCCGGAAATAAGAAGCAGTGATGCAACGGATCGTAGAACTGAGCCAGAGTACTCATCAACCCTTCGTCAACCTGAGTGGTGAGCAGTGGTAGAAGCTTCCCATAGCGAGCTTTGAAACCCAAGGGATCTAATACATATGATGTCAGATTCCTTAACTCTTTTACATCGGGCTGCTTAAAGCTGTACTTCTTTGTATGCCTCTTTGGTCTTTCCATGTCTGAAAATTTTGCAAATAAACCCTTTTTTAAGTTCCTTGAAAATCTTCTTTTTGTGATGACATGAATGCGGATGAATGCGTGAATGCATGAATGCAACAAACACACTCAAGGATCAAGCAAAGCACACCAAACAAAGGTCGTGGGAAAGCTCTATGTATCCCTAATATCAATCATCCATTTTGGTGGATTTAGGTTTTCACCTTATCGACACCCAAGTTCCATTGATATTAACGGTACATGAACCGGTTCAGACATTCTTAATATCAACCAGCCGCTTTGGTGGATTTTAGGTTTTACACCTGATCCGGGATCCATTGATATTAACAATGTTTGAACGACTCAACCACGAATCACGGGTTTGTTGAGAGTCACGAGCATGGAGTCTCGGTTAAGAACCACCCAAAGGGAGTGTACTAGGGTTTAAACCTGCCAGACATGTTCTATCAGAGGTTCCCATAATCATCGTTCCATCTTTCGAATATTATCGGAGGAACGAATACTCGTATTCCAAGAATATTCTCAAGAGAAACTCTCATGAGTGTAGTATCGCGTGACAATCGTATCAGAACTGACATCTGAACGACCTCCGCACTACGGTCCTAGAAAATAGGCCAAGATGGGTTTGGTAAACTACGGTCCTTGGCTTCTGCGGCACATGATTGAAAGAATAATGCCTAACCACAAATAACTTGTGTGACATTATTAGTTCAACATGACCTCCACCAAGTGAATGGACTCGCAAGTCAACTGGCTAAGGAATACTCCACACCAGTCAACAGGACTATGCCATTCTCCTATCCTAGAGTGCACTCGAGTTCGGGTATAGAACTCATCTCACAGATCACCAAAGCAAACAGCAAATGTATATCAAGCAATTCACACATTACAATCAATACAGTTATCCCAAATTGTACAAAAATATGTCAAATAACAGATAATAATATAGCACAACAAGGGTGAAAAGTAGGCAATACCACCAAGGATCGATAGTCCCCAGCAGAGTCGCCACTTTTCTGTAGCGGTGTATTCGTCGCTATATGATTTATCGATTAAACCATAAGCAAAGCATACAATGATTTTCGAGTCGCCACCGCACTTTTATTTATCCAAAGGACTGGCTAAAAAGCGAACAAAAGCCTAAGAAGTTTTACACGTAGAAAACTAATAAAAGATCAGAGAGTCTGGGTAAGGGGTAAATTACGCAATGGGAAGGTGTTAGGCACCCACTACGTCCTAGGTACTCCTAGGGAGCCCTTTTCACACTTGTTGTACTAAATTGTTATTTGTTATGACATAAGCATTGTGCAAACATGATTGGGATGGTGAGAAAAGAATATACAATTTTATTATTGGGTTTGAACGGATGAACCCGCTGCCTACGTACCTTCCATCAAAGGTAAGGATCAAAACGCCGTAGTTCGGCTAAAAGATTTCCAAAAGGTTGGTGGATTCAATTTTAAACAATAGCACTGAGGCTTTTCATTATCAATGGGAGAAAACTCGACCAAAACCAACATCCACCATGCGAGGATAGCTTCGACGCACTAGAGGGGTTAACCCTGTTTTCAGTACGGAAGTCTTATAGTCGACTCACTAAGGATAGGCAAGATTTACATCAACCACAATGATAATTGAAACCTATGGCTAATGCATGAAAAGATTAATGGACAAAGCCAAAACAAGTGAATGAGTGAAGTTAATTGATTGTGATTATGAAAGGAGTCAAAGTATGATTAAGATTGATTCAAAAGAAGTATTATGAAAATGAGTTTGAAAAAGTCAAGGACTTGGGTCCAGGTTTTTAGTTAGAAAACATGAAGAAATTTGCACAACACTTATGTCAAGTTTGAAAGTCAAGAGTGTGAAAAGTCTTAGGACATAATGAATGATGAATGGATGAGAATGGAAAGTAAAACTTCTTAGAAGGTTCACTTCTTGAAATCATATAGCAGATGATTCAAGTGTGTCCTTTGGAATAGCAATGGATGATAAATAACAAACAAAGCAAGAAAGGCGGATATCGGATGCCAATCACTGGTCTTATACCAATCTCCTAAAATAAAACTGGATATCGGATGCCACTCAATGGACTTACACTAATCTCCTCAAAAAGAAAGACAAAGATGAGAAATGGAAGTTAACTGCCAATCTGTCTGGACTTAGGTTAACTCCACAGTATGGTCCTAGAAAATCCAATGCCACATTGCAGGGACTTACAATGGATCCTCACATACAAACAGAAGCAACAATATGATCACAGGAATGCAAATGCCAACTTGCTGGGACTTACAGTTGCAACCTCACATAAACAGAGAAAGCAAAACATGGATGTCAGATGCCAATCTGTCTGGACTTACTCTAACATACACAGTATGGTCCTAGGAAAACAAATGCCAACTTGCAGGGACTTACAGTTGTATCCTCACATACAAACAAACAAAACAACATGTGATCATAGGAGAGCAAATGCCAACTTGCAGGGACTTACAGTTGCTTCCTCACATACAATCAAGTAAATGCATCAGGCAAAGATAAGATGAGTGGCCAAGGTGATGGTCTTATACTCACTTCCATATCATGGGAGCAACGGCCAATGGATGGTCTTACAATTGTCCTCAATGGGCAAACAACAATGACAATATCACAAAGACAAATGAGATGATTGTGCGTTAATGGCAATTGATGATGATAAATGCATGAAGCATACAAGCAAACGTGTGCATATGAAGCAATCAATCAATCAATGAATATCAAACAGCACACTCTATAGCCAAACAAGGGGGGCTCACACAAGAGGGTTTGACTTTGAAAGTCCACTGTAATAGGTAAATGTCGCTCTTAACCTTGCCATTGAGAGGCTAAGGTGAAGCAGATGAAAAGGAGATGAGGGGTGTGCCTCATTGCTTCTATCTCAGGTCAGAGAGAGCATCAAATAGAAAGTGGGGGAGTTCAGAAAGATGGAACTCTTTCCCCTTTATTGACTCGATTAGATCTTGGGTTTTTATCTCAATGCTTCAACCATATAATGGGAGCAAAGAGAGGACACACTGAATAGTGGGGAATAGATTGCTTATCCCTACCTTCCACCAATTGCCTTACTTGAAGGACTTTTCCTGCTTGGGACAATTTTAAACACACACAGGCATTGCCTCTTAAGGAGGACTTCAGACAGTTTGCCCGGTCAAATAACAGACCGGGTCTCCAGACTACATGAAGAAGAAGTAATTATACCTCAAAGCAAATGCTAAATAGCAAAGCAAGCAACTAAAGCAACTAAAGTACCTGAAAAAGTCAAACTTATTAGTAAACAAATCAACAGTTCAAACCAAAAGAAATGGATAAACAACAGTCAACCATAAACAGAGGTGCCAAGGCACAAAGCCAAACTTATATGAGTCACACCTACAAAACAAGGGTTAGCACAATATATATAATCCAACTCAATCAAATTTGAATGATCTTTGAGGCATTGGTGCTTAACCTGAAACAATAGCTCAATGGTAAGCTCAAAAGACCACTAGGACTAGCCTAGGGTCAAAGATGAAAGAAAAAAGTCAAACAGCAAAGAAAGGTCAACCCAATTCATGTTCAAACATTTAAGAAGCTATCTCAATTGGATTCACATTCAAATCATGCATTATTATCATTTCGTGAACATAGGAAGGCAATGCATGGCAAGGGAAGCATACAAATAGGTCAACAGCAAGACCTCATTCAAAAGTCAACCCAAACATTCTCAAAAATCATCAAATAAATCACATTCAATCCTAACATCTAGCATGGCAAGCATGTCAAATTTCATGGCATTTGGATGAGAGGAAGGTAGTCAATTAAAATCAAGAAGTCAACATAATTTCAAGCATGCACAATGAAGGTCAACAAACATGGGTCAACTTCAAAAAATCATATCAAATTGAAAACAGAAGAGAAATGAATGAGATTAACACCAATGCAAAGCTCAAGGAGTCTAGTTATCACATATGAAATTTCATGGTCATACAATAATATTTGAGAATTTCACAAAAGATTTGGCAACATGTACCACATAAAGTCAACAATTGACTAGGCAGGGAAGAAAATTCACAATCAAATGGAAAACAGCATGATTAAATCCAAGAAAATTCACAATTCAACTAGACATACAAGAGTAAGTTCATGCAAAATTTGAGGTCATTTGGATGTAAGGAAGCATGGTAATGAAAATCATGAAGTTGGACATCAATGGTGTGACACAAATTGTCACACCCTAATTCAAAAAATCATAACTCACAAACCACAAATGATAAATGCACAAACTCTACACCAAAATCACCATGAATGTGTCTAGTTTAAGCACAAAAAATTTGGGAGTCATTGGATACATTCTCATCATTTCACAATTGATTTGGCAAGGTGCACAAAATTTGGTCACATGTCACAAACCCTAAGGCCATTTAAAAACCACTCATCCAAAAATTCTGGAAAAATAATGATAAAAAAGTAGAGATCATGATGAACATAACACAAAAAATCCCATTGATTTTGGACCAAGATTGAACAAGTTATGATTTTTACAAGATGGGCATCAAAGATGAAATAATTATTGAAATTAACATTGAAAGAATGGCATTTTGGTAATATTGGAATCCACTAATCAAAACACAGTCGTTTTGGGCAGGGATTGAAATGTTTCTATTGGTTGTTGGGAAAGAAGCCATGCACGTGAGAAATGGGGCAGAAAATCTGGGAAAACACAAATTGGGAAACTAGGGTTCATATCCAAAAATCATGATTTCGCAATCTTGCCCAAAAATCAAAATTAAATACATGGAAATGATCAGCAAGCCATGGCAAACAAGAATCTACCATTGATTTTCATTAAAACCACACAAAGGTCGAGAATCGAGCAAAAACATATTCTAACATCAAACTTCAAAACCATATATCTTCATGGATAAGCAATCATTTTCAAAAAGGGAAGCATCATGATACTCAGCATTGAAAGACCTTTCCAAAGTATATGTCAATTTGACAAAAGAGGGAGGTCGAATCCATACCTATTTTTGAAGGAACAGTGGTATCTTGATGTTCTTTGTTGTTATTGAAGTGAGACAGTTGCTCAATGGCCCTCCTGATGATGAATGGATGAAAAATCCTTTGACTTGTGGAGGCTTTCAATGTTCAACTTTGATGTTTTGGACTGGTTTGGTAAAATGCCAAAAGCAAAGTGGATAGGTGATTTGCATCAGTGAAGTTTTCTTGGTTTTTTTGTTTGGATGTGGTGACAGGATTTTTGAAAGGCAAAGCAAAATGGCCAGGTGAGGTTTTGGAGTGAGTGTGCATCCATGAAGTTCTACTGGTTTGGTTGGTTTAACATGATGAAAATGATGGTGACATAACAGTGCCAGGTCTAAGTTTGGTTCATGGTGAGTTTGGACTGAGAGATTTGGAATGCCAAAGCAGCAAGGTGATTTGAGAGAGTGTATGAAGTTGGTTTTGGTTTTGGTAAATGCAAGTGGGAGGGGCTTTTGTTGGTCTGCTACTGCAGGGTTTGACAGGAAATGCAGTTGTTGATGTTCCTTGTTTAAAGCCAGGCCAGAGTTAGGTTACCTTGGAAGCCTGGGCAGAAAAGTGGAAAATGCAAAGCAAGGCCAAAAAAAGCAGTTCTTTGGATCAGTGCTTTTTTCTGCAATATGTTTGATTGTGTTTGATGCTGCTAGTTTGGGGGCAAAAAATGGTGAGGAAATGTTGGGTTGAGCAGGGCCAGGCTAGGTTATTTCACTTGGTGTTTTTTTTTGAATAGGTCTTGAAGAAGTGCAAGAAGAGTTTTGAGAATACAAGGTTTTGTTGGTTAGCAGGTTTTATGTCATGTTAGCAAGGCAAGGTAAGGTTGGCTCTGCTACTGGTTTTTCATGGCAGGGTTAGTGAGCAAAATCAATTTCCATATGCCAATCCCTTTTCTGATGGATGCTGTTGTCTACCAATGGTAGGAAAATGATGCAGGATCTTTTTTAAGCCAGCCTTAGTTTGTTATGTTTTTTGACAGCAAAGTGAGGGCAAGGTTCATCCTTTTGACAGAAATTGCAAACAAAATGCCAACCCTGTCTCAATGAATGTGTTCTGTTATGTAGTTGTGGTCAGGCCATTGCCATTCCAAAAAAGGACAGCAGGAACATGTACAAGGTATGGTCGGTTTTGGTCCTAGGCATGGTTTTGTTCTGAGAGCATCAATCAAAAATGAAGTGCTGTTGGTTTTTGAGAGGAATAGCCAAGGGTTGTGTTCTTTTTGTTGTAACAGATTTTGGCAAGGCCAGTCTTTGAATGAGTGTGGTTTGCTGTTGGTTTCTGTTGCAAGGCAGGATGGAGGCTTGTTCTACTGTTTTGATGACAGGAAAAATGCAAATGGCCAGGTGAGTTCCTTGAAATCAGGATGCCTCCTCCAATTGCCTTGGCCAAAGAAATGGTTTTGTCCTGCTGCCCTTGCTACTACTGTCTTCAAAAAGGACAGAAAATACATTACCAAAAAAAACTGCTATTGAGTGTCCCTTTTGGTGGCAGGGCAATTTTTTACTGTGGTATTTGACAGAAAATTTCTAAATGCCGAAGCAAGGTGGATGGATTTTGAGTGAAAGAAAAATGGTTCCTGCTGTGCTGCTACTGCAGAAAAAGAAAAATCATCAAAGCTGTTATGGTCATGGTACAAGTATGGTTGTGGAAGCATGGTGAACACATGTACTTTTGCCCAATTTTTAGCAACTAAGCATGGCCTTCTATTGTTGTTGGTTTAGGCTGCAAGATGAGGTCTCAAATGACAGAAAAAATGCTGCATAATTGCTGTTCTTTTGAGGTACAAGGCAAGGCATGGTGGATGGTATGGACAAGTATGGTGAGATTGTACTTTTCTTACAATTCAAGCAACCAAGCAATGGCCTCATGTACTGCATATTTGACTTTGCAAACACATTCTAAATGACATTTCTGAGCTGTTTCAATTGGCCAAATGTTGAAAAATGTTTATATCAAAAAGTCAAACATTGGTCAAACTTGCATTTAAATGAGAAAAGTCAAAAAATGCCATTTTGATTGGTGAAGTTTTGGCTCATGAAATTTATATTTTTGTAAAGAGGGGATCAAATGTGACTTGTAGGAAAAAACCCCATCAAAATTGGCCAAACGGTTTGGGAGATATGGCCCTTTGAAGTTCAAGATTTTCTGAAATCGATTCGATCATAACTTGCCAACCATACATGGGAATTAAGAGTTCTAGGACTTTTTGGAAATGGGAGAACAAGATCTTCAACTTTCATGTTGGGCAAAAATTCATTTGAAGCTTTTATCATGATGTAAGTTGAGGATCAAGAAGTTTCCATTTTTGGCAGTTAAAATTACAGGCCCAGTTTCCATTTTTGGAATTTTTGATCTGGCTTCAAATTCTTCCATGATGAGGTTGGACATGACATATGAGGCTTATATAAGCATGAATGAACTCCTTCAAATCAATTCCATCCATCAAATCACTGATTAAATGGCCAGTTGACCAAGTTTGACTTTCTGTTGACTTTTCTAGGGTTTTGCATGATTGAACCACTTCTGATGAATTCCAGACCCTAATTCCTTGAGACCTTGATTTCCAATGATGTCCCAAGTTGTGTGAACTTTGATTATTGGTCATGGTGCCCAAATTCTGCAAGAATGGCCATCATCCATTGCTTTGACTGACTGTTGACTGTCTTTGACCTAATTGCTGATAATTGCTTCAACTGCAAGCAACAAGGTTAGACTGACAATATTTTTGTACTTTTGATGATAAACATATGAAAAGAAATAATATACAAATGCAAAAACATGCTTGGTGATCAAGAACCACACACACAAGGCAACCTACCCACTAGGAGGGAAGCAAAGGCATGCAATGATCCTTGAGGCTATGATATGAGATGATATGGGCCATGAGGGATCTTAGGGCCAAAATGGGGTCTTACACTTTGCCAACAATGTCATCACTTCTCCTTTTGGCATGGGAGAAGGGTTTAAACAAAGTGAACAATTACTCTGATTTATGGATGACTGTAGGAACATCTACAGCGACCCAATTGTGGCAGACACCACCAAGAATGATGAAATTGTTCAGATCTTCTGCGTCCCCACCCTCTTCAAGATAGCAGCAGCTTCTTCCTCAGGTTGATCAGCATGGATGAATCCTCCATTCTTGAACAACCTTGCTCATTACATGCCCCAGAACAGTAGCCAATGCCAGCCCGGGATTGGTTAATCAGGAATAAATCCATCAACAACACTAAGTCTGGCAAAATAGTTCGCTCTGAATTCGCAATTCTCTTGCTCAGGATGATCCATCAATCTGGAGAGATGGCTCTGGTATAGTACCGGCAAAGTGCGTCTTCAAAATAAATGAAGATCGCAGGGTCAGACCACAGGACGGGAGACCGGAACAAAACACCTGCTTATGCAAATGATGCATGAAGTGTTTGTGCATATGCTTGTTTTTTATTTCGAAGGAAACCCGAGGGTTTTATTTGCAAACTTGAAATATTTAAGCATTTTGATCATATATGAGAATATCTCATCAGATATATCAGGTGAAAAAAAATTTCCGGTTTTTTTCATTTTTGAAAATTTTTGCAAATAAACTCCTTTGAGTTCCTTGAAAATTTTCTTTTTCTGATGATATGGATATAGATGAATGCGTGAATGCATGAATGCAACAATCACACTCAAGGATCAAGCAAGGCACACCAAACAAAGGTCGTGGGAAAGCTCATTGTATCCCTAATATCAATCATCCATTTTGGTGGATTTAGGTTTTCACCTTATCGACACCCAAGTTCCATTGATATTAACGGTACATGAACCGGCTCTAACATCCTTAATATCAACCAGCCGCTTTGGTGGATTTTAGGTTTTACACCTGATCCGGGATCCATTGATATTAACAATGTTTGAACGACTCAACCACGAATCACGGGTTTGTTGAGAGTCACGAGCATGGAGTCTCGGTTAAGAACCACCCAAAGGGAGTGTACTAGGGTTTAAACCTGCCAGACATGTTCTACCAGAGGTTCCCATAATCATCGTTCCATCTCTCGAATATTATCGGAGGAACGAATACTCGTATTCCAAGAATATTCTCAAGAGAAACTCTTATGAGTGTAGTATCGCGTAACAATCGTATCAGAACTTACATCTGAACGACCTCCGCACTACGGTCCTAAAAAATAGGCCAAGATGGGTTTGGTAAACTAAGGTCCTTGGCTTCTGCGGCACATGATTGAAAGAATAATGCCTAACCACAAATAACTTGTGTGACATTATTAATTCAACATGACCTCCACCAAGTGAATGGACTCGCAAGTCAACTGGCTAAGGAATACTCCACACCAGTCAACAAGACTATGCCATTCTCCTATCCTAGAGTGCACTCGAGTTCGGGTATAGAACTCATCTCACAGATCACCAAAGCAAACATCAATTGTATATCAAGCAATTCACACATTACAATCAATACAGTGATCCCAAATTGTACAAAAATATGTCATATAACAAATATAATATACAAACAAAGGTGAAAAGTAGGCAGTACCACCAAGGATCGATGACTCCCCAGCAGAGTCGCCACTTTTCTGTAGCGGTGTATTCGTCGCTATATGATTTATCGATTAAACCATAAGCAAAGCATACAATGAAATTTCGAGTCGCCACCGCACTTTTATTTATCCAAAGGACTGGCTAAAAAGCGAACAAAAGCCTAAGAAGTTTTACACGTAGAAAACTAATAAAAAGATCAGAGAGTCTGGGTAGGGGTAAATTACGCAATGGGAAGGTGTTAGGCACCCATCACGTCCTAGGTACTCCTAGGGAGCCCTTTTCACACTTGTTGTATAAAGATTGTTATTTGTTATGACATAAGTATTGTGCAAACATGATTGGGATGATGAGAAAAGAATATACAATTTTATTGGGTTTGAACGGATGAACCCGTTGCCTACGTACCTTCCATCAAAGGTAAGGATCAAAACGCCGTAGTTCGGCTAAAAGATTTCCAAAGTTGGTGGATTCAATTTTAAAACAAGCACTGAGGCTCTTCATTATCAATGGAGAAAACTCGACCAGACCAACATCCACCATGCGAGGATAGCTTCGACGTACTAGAGGGGTTAGCCCTGTTTTCAGTACGGAAGTCTTATAGTCGACTCACTAAGGATAGGGTGAGGTGTACATCAACCACAATGATAATTGAAACCTATGGCTAATGAATGAAAACTTAGCAGGAATGGACAAAGCCAAAACAGTTGAATGTGTGAAGGTAATTGATTGTGATTATGAAAGTGGAGTCAAAGTATGATTAAGATTAATTCAAAGAAGTATTATGAAAATGAGTTTGAAAAAAAAGTCAAGGACTTGAGGTCCAGGTTTTTAATTTAAAAACATGAAGATGTTTGCACAATATCTATGTCAAGTTTGAAATCAAAGTGTGAAAAGGTTTAGGACACAATGGGGATGAATGGATGAGGATGAATTGTAAACTTCTTAGAAGGTTCACTTCTTGAAATCATATAGAAGATGATTCAAGTGTGTCCTTTGGAATAAGCAATGGATAATAACAAACAAACAAAAAAGTCAACAAAAGCGGATATCGATGCCAATCACTGGGCTTATACAATCTCCTAAACAGAACGGGATATCAGAGGCCACTCAATGGACTCTAATAATCTCCTAAAACAAAAGAAACTTGGATACCGGATGCCAATCTGTCTGGACTTATACCATATCCAACATAGATCCTAGGAATACAAATGCCAACTTGCAGGGACTTACAATTGCATCCTCACATAAAAAAAGAAAAACAAAACATGGATGTCAGATGCCAATCTGTCTGGGCTTACCCTAACCTCCACAGTATGGTCCTAGAATACAAATGCCAACTTGCAGGGACTTACAGTTGTATCCTCACATACAACAAACAAAACAACATGGGATCATAGGAAAGCAAATGCCAACTTGCAGGGACTTACAATTGCATCCTCACATATAATCACAATGCATCAGGCAAAGATAAGATGAGTGGCCAAGGTGATGGTCTTATATCAACTTCCCATCCCATGAGCAATGGCCAATGGATGGTCTTACAATTGTCCTCAATGGGTAAACAACATGACAAGTCATAAAGACACAATGAGATGGTTATGCATTAATGAACAATGAATGATGATAAATGCATAGAGCAAGCAAGCAAACATGTGCATGTACGAAGCAAGTGATCAATCAATGAAAAGGCAATCAACACACAATAAACCAAACAAGGAGGCTCATACAAAGGGTTAGGCATTGAAGCCAACTGGAATAGGTTTGAGGGTGCTCTTAACCTTGCCATTGAGGGGCTTAAGGTGAAGCAGTGAAAGGAGATGAGGGGTGGCCTCATTGTCTATCCCTGGTCAGGGAGAGCATTTGAATCTCAGAAAGTGTGGGAGTTCAGAAAGTAGAACTCTTTCACAGATTAGACTTTATAGATCGTGGGTTTGGATCTCAATGCTACAACCAGGTAATGGGAGCAAGGGAGAAGACTCACAGAATAGTAGGAGATAGGTGGCTTATCTCTTTGAATACCAATTGCCTTATTGGAAGGACTTTCCTGCTTGGGACATGTAAACACCCACAAGCATTGCCTCTTAAGGAGGACTTCAGACAGTTGGCCATGGCAAATAACAGGCCAGGTCTCCAGACTACATGAAGAAGAGGGATATACTCAATGCAAAGCTAAAAGCAAAGCAAAGCAAATTCAAAGAACTAAGCAACTAATGGTAAAGAAATAGTCAAACGAATCAGTACACAACTCAAAGTCAAAGCAAATGAGACTATAAATCACAGTCAACATAATCAGATGATGTGCAAAGCACAAGAACAAATCATATAGTCAAGCCCACCTACAAAACAAAGAGGTTAGCTCATGATAAACAATCAAGCTCAATCAAATTGCATTGTTCTCTTTGAAGCATTGTTGCTTAACCTGAAACATAACTCAAACATAAGCACAAACCACTAGGACAATCCTAGGGTCAAAATGAGATGAGAAAGTCAAAACAGCAAGGGATAGCAACCAAATCAAGTTTAAACAATAAAGAAGCAAACTCAATTGGTCCCACATTCATATCATTCATCATCATGATTTCATAAGCAAAAGAAGTCAAAGCATGCAAATGAAAGCCTCATAGAAGTCAACATAAAGACTTAGCTCAAAACCAATCATAATCTCCAAAAATCAGCAAATAATTCATGATCAATACCAATCCATAACATGACATGCATATAAAAGTTCAGGCATTTGGATCATGGGAAGATAGTCAATGAAAATCAGAAAGTCAAAGAAAGTTAAGCATGCTCAAAGAAGTCAACCAACTACATCAACTTCAAAAAATCAGAAATCAGTGATAACAAATGAGAATGAATGGGATCAACACCATGGCAAAGCTTAGGATGTCTAGTAATAACATGTAAAATTTCATGTTCATCCAATAAAGTATGAGAATTTCACAAAGAAACGGGAACATGTATCACAAAAGTCAAATTTTTGTCAAACAGGGGAGTAAAATCTCAAACAATTAGGAAATGCCACAAATAATTCCACAAAAAAAAGCCATGTGAACTAGACATTCAAGAGTGGGTTCAGCAAAAATTCACATCAATTGGAGGCAGGAAGCATGGTAAAGAAATCATGAATTGCATATCAATGGTGTGACAAAAATTGTCACCCTAATTCAAAAATTCATAACTCAATGACCAGATAGATAAATTCACAAAAATTATATCAAAACACCATGAATGGTCTAGGTTGTGTACAAAAAATTTTAGGTCAATTGGAATGCATGACTATTCCAACAGGATTTGGCAAAGGGACAAAATAATGAAACATGAACAAAACCCTAATACCATTAAAAATTCGACCATCCAAAAAAATCAGCAAAATCATGCTAAAAATACTAGACATCAAGCAGGAGCATAAGCCAAAATTCCATGAAATTTGGATTAAAATGGAGATGTTTATGAATTTGTAAGTTGTGTAACCAAAATGACATCAATTTGAACAATTAAAATGAATGATTAAATAAAGTGACCGATGGCAAAGTGGTAATTCTTGGATTTTTAGTGAAACGGTGCGCACGTTATAAGAGCTGGCAAGCAGCGATTAGCAGCATGGCAATGGACACAGTGTAATGGTCATGCAAACAAACGACAACAGCAGCCAAACGCATTTCAAAGATTCTGGGAAAATGTTAGGGTTGTGAACAGTGTCATCGTGTTCATCAGTTACAGATACCAGACAAGATCAATGTGCAACCAAAATGAATAAACAACA